>NW_019213693.1:440572-513314 GCF_002532875.2 Varroa jacobsoni
TATAATGAAAGACGGTATGAGCGATGCATGCAGTTTCAAACAGCGTCAACTCTGGCGTGAACCATCAAATAGTTGTCAAACAACGAAATACTGAAACAATGTATTTAATAACTGAAATATAAACTTTGCGGACAAAGGATATACATTTTGAGGCACAGATACTCTAGAAACAGCCACCGCAACTTCAATTCTGGTTCCTATTCATGGCGAAGCCATAAAGCAAAATTTCAACCTGGTCCCTATCACGATATGTTGCAATTGTTGAGAACTAACATTTGGAGTTACACGTTAGACATAGCTGCCATGTCCGTTCGAATGCTATAAGACAAATTAAGTCTAAACCTTCATGAAAATAAAATGTTTTCTGTACAGTCTGTAATATTATAGTAAGCTGTACAATTACCAATGTCCTACCAGCGAAATTAGCGGAATATAATACCGAGTTTTCTGTGGCAAGTAAAGACCTAACAAAGACAAGTGTTGTTAACAGTATGATGGCTTGTAACCATCCGATCATCACATTTATATTTTTTTCGGGGGCGGAAACTATAACATTAGCTAGCTGCATAAGCGTATGTATAAAATGGAGGAAACGAATTATCGGAAGGATTATTGTATCTACGGTAGAACAATTGTGAAGTTAAATGCTGAGGAAAAGCAAACTTTTATGAAGAATACGTAGTGTAATTTTTAATAATTCTGTTTATAGAAGCTCGTTTCAACTGTGTGAATAAACCAACAAACAAGAATTGTTCAACTTAATTTCGGGAACACTGCAGCTCAGAACGGTCTGTTGGCACACTTTATACGTGCATGAAGCTTCTTCAAATCCTACAAGCTCAAATGGCCAAGCGTGCTTTTGGCGTATACGCCGATCCCATATCTGAACAAATTAATCTACCCACCTGTTCATTTGTTTCTTAGATGAAACGCGCGATGGTCGTGGTACATTCTTATCGAGTGTCGTTCTCGTGCAGTATCAGCACGTGTCGCTTACGGGCAATGTTCACCAGTCGATTAGCTGCCCCCGACGTTTTACTCTTTTCTCTCATCAATAACAACTGTATCAATATGGACAGTAGCAGCAGAAGGGCGATATACCTCGCGCAAAAGACTCCGAAGGGGCATATCGGTATTTGTATTCCTACCGGCAATCGACTGCCGTAGAGCAACCGTAGTAAGCGCATCTACAGAAAATAAATGTACCGTTGCAGCTCACGACAGACACGGTCCCATGGGCGCATACGTCTTCGCCTTCGGCGCCGTATCCTGCTTCTGTCGAGAAGATATACCTCTCAGTTTCGGAATCATGCCCATCTGCCTTTAGAAGACATCTCTTGAAGGTCCGGACATTCGTATGCCTGTCTATCTCGCCCTACCTTCTGTTTGCCGGTGAATCTGTTTGCTTTCATCTTGCCTTTGACAGGTTTTCGCAGGTAGTAACAGCCGACAAATGGCAATCATACGACAACTGTAATACAACGCGTCACCCATGACTCTGATCTTCGGCTCCATTCAGACGAAGGTCCCGATGAGGCTTCGAATCTTCGGCAGATGTAGAAATGATTGTGTAAATTATTTACTGACGTAATTGCCTGTTGGCTATTATGTGACTTAGTCCAATTTACCTACTGAGACAGATAGAAGGGAGCCGCTTAATTGTATTTCGTTTAAAGAACAAAAATCAGGGAAAACGAAACGGGAAACATGAGTTACAGAAACATACATGTATAGATAATAATTTTCCTAACTAATAACCTGAATAGTATGAAAAGGCGGAAATTACAGAGGTACAACTTCGACTCGGCATTTGGCTTCATTCGCACATTCGTATATATACATATGCGTATATATACGTATTTACGTTTACCGAATGACATACAAGAACGTGTTCTAATTCATGAATTGATGGCTATTTGCTGCAAGGAAGGAACGAAGTTATAAGAACGGCCTACTTACTCATATAGATAATTGTCGTAATTGCGTTATCGTTCAACGGAAATATTTCAGTATGAGACGTTAGGTTGAAATTGAACAGGAAATGCAATGCAGACCATCAATGCTCGGGACGCGGTGGGTCGTAAGATATTATGACAAAGATGTACAGGAATGCATACAGAGGATGTCTGACCTACTCAGTATATACACCGTAGATCTCGTGTATTTCATTCGGTGCGTAGTGTGACACTGTATTTTATCCTTCGTATCTTTAATCTCGAGTAATCAACTGAGGGTACGAATTTCAGAGCAGATTAGCCTGTCACCAGACCCATCCACAGCATGGTAGCATGATAGATTCTAAAAGTATCTGCCAGGGTATGCTAAACAAACTCGTTCAGTATAGCCGAGCTGGCAATGCACCTTGTGCATGCTTATTTGAACTTTACGTACTCGTTGCCTAAGCCCACACAATGATGATATACGCTTACTGATTACGAAATCAGCTTTTATTAGGGATCTTTACAAACTAGAAATTTTGTTCCTCTTGTCCCGCTTGCAGGCCAGTATTACAGGCCAGATGCTTTTCTATCTTACGTCGAAACGTATGCAATGACAACAACAAATCTGGGCTGTCTTTCCGACCATTATATTGATCTAAATGAAGATGATGCTTATGATCATGTTGAATGATGACGAGAGCCCATACAGTGCCGGGCGGGTTTCGGGAGCCGATGCACACAAAATAAGTTCGTTTTCCGACACGAATTTGCCGGAATCGACCTTGGCTCTTTTTCCTTTTGTTCAAATCCAGCCTCTGTAAAGCTAACGCGTCTACAGATTTCTATACGCGTCCCAACGTATTAGCGTATAGCGTTTTCGCACAACTTCACTCAACGCAAAACTCGTTCGACAAGTGACGATGATGATTTGTGCGACTGCTGGCCAAACGTTGCAAACGGCTTCTTGCTTTCCGTCGCTGGCATTTCCTATGCATCTGTGAAGCTATAAAGCGGTATGTACAGTCTTTCTGTCGAACTGCGTTTCTCATAACAACGTCCCATTGATTTCATCGACAGGGTATAATTGCTATGACACGATAAGTACTCTGATTCGCTTGCCAGCCCCCTTTGTCTCACGTACAAACGCATCCGTTTTTAGCGATCGCTTCCTCTATTGATTTCGTGTTTGTCTATAGGTGACTGTGACGGCGATTGCCTCTGGAAAAACCGCCGTTCGCACCCGAAGCCCATTGCCTATAATGTCATATGAGGCATCTTTTCCCCTTATTCATTACTGATTCCCCCAACAAATCTTCTACCGCAGTCGTTTGTTGTCTCGGTGAAAATTATATTTTCTTTTTTATGAAGCAGTCGACGAAGATGATAGTGAAGAGATAAGTGCTGCAGCCGCTTCAGAAGCAGCATCGAAGCCGTTACAATCAATGCAGTTTAGATCAGATAGGGTTGAGTGCAGGAACTTCCCTGTCGATACAAACGCGAAAACAAGTCGAGTCAAAGACCTCCTCATTCCGTTTGTTGGGCTACCGTTCGTTGTGCTATTTAGAGATTCATTGCGGCGGTGTTAGACGACCGGGACTCTTGTCAGACAGGGAAATACTCCAACGACGCGGCAGCTGTCGCACCAACGAGCATTTACCCCCTTTCTCCAACCACTCCACTCCTAAGAAACGTTTGTCAGAGCGAACGCCTTTAGCAGCACGTGATTGCCGGCTTGTCTTACCTTCACTTCAGTTAGAGCTGTATGGTCCTTAATCAAACGCTGTATCTTGGTCCCTGTTCGTAGTAGAAATTCTAGATCTTCTTCAAGTCAATTTCGTCGTTGACAAAAATAAAGCCCACTCAGTTTGTCTGTCCCTCTTTCATGAAGGTACAGCAGCTCGTTGATTCGGTGGCGTCTGTTGTACGGATGTTTATATATAGAATAAATTAAAGGAGAATCAGGTTACAATTGGTAAGGTAGACAGTGGACACGACACGGGTCTTCATTTCATCTGAGTTGGCCCCATCACGGCCGCTGTCGAACACAAAGATCGAGGAAACACCCAGGGTGGCTGTCGGTGTGCGACAGCACCGATATAGAGAGCACTAATCATTCCAACATGTGATAGAAGTATTCATAGTCACAGAAGCACAATCATCATTAAATAAACAGGAGCAGTGAAATATTTGTGCCGATTTTCCTCGTCGACTTGGTTTTTGGTCAGACGCAACCAGAAAGATCTCGGCTCAATCGACCCTCGATGTCCTGTGCTGTTTGATGCCACGTTAATATGTACTGTACTCGAATTCATGATATTTAACAGCTTTCGACCAATAGGTGCTCCGATGCTATGTCAATATCGGTGCTCCCAATAAAGAAAAGCTAAGGTCAGAATGATAGAATTATAAAATAACAAGACCTGTGCTCTTTTCGGATCATTTACTGACGCGACGGCTTCCGGGATGTGCCGATAATCGAATGGCAAGGTACGATACACGATGGAACATATTAGAAGATATAGAAATAGCTCTTTGTTGCTTAAGGGCAGGATTAGTGGGTTGGAGCTTGACATCGGAAAGCAACGAACGCTTTATAGTAGCAGAATAGGTATTCTCCTTTAGCAATGCTATCGTCTATTACAATTTATAAGCAAGTAACCATGGATCTTCGCGAGGTCTGCATAGCAGCCCTTACTGTGATATCAATTCCAATACCGAGGTAACAGGTCACTCAGGAATAATTGTCGCTGGATTGAATGAGGCTCCAAATACGGCGAAAGTCATTTTCTATGTATATATATCGACCTGCCCACTGCAATTTATTACCGCTAGCATCAGCTTAGCGGGTAGCCCGGCGGCGGGCAGTCACCAGATCTGAGGCAATCGTGTATCTATACCAGTTACTTCGCTGTACGAAATCTCTCGTATAATCGCTTCCTGTAATCTATCCGTCATTGGATCGTGCTCGACGTCCGGGCCCTAGCATTTGTGATTGCCTACGTTTTCGACTTCCCTCGGCCGAGCTGCCAGCAGCAAATGTATGTAATTCGATGTCGTCGGTACGCTAATACATAACCTAATACCTAGTCTATGTCTATGTAATACTGATTTAGGGCTATCTGCCCCAATGCGTAATGTCAACCAGTCCAAGCACTGCGTTTGAGTACGACTATTACTATTATCGTAAGCGATAAAAAGTGGCTGCCTGGGCTCGTGCCGACCAACTAGGGACAACGAGTGATCGTATGCGGTCTAGTTTTTGGCCGTTTGCAAAACGGTGGGCGTATCAGGCATGCATCGAAAAAGAATGAATACAATATACATATAATGAACCGGATAATGCAGTTCGATGCTAGCGAATAAACAACTCAATCAAATACCTAGTGCAGTTGTTGCTATGGGCCTTCGTGCAGCCCCAAACAGCCCTCGCTGCCGGGGGTGCGTACAATTAAACGTGTATTGCTTAAGGAAACGAATCGTGAGAGAACGATCTAGATCGAGTGACTAAAAGGGGAAATTTTATTTTTGCCTGTTCATTGCTATTCCGGTGAGCGTTCCGAGGAGTCGTTATCGCTTTGAGCAGGACAGAACGTATAAGCCGTCTCTCGTGATTGGATCTATGACGATAATGCCGTAAAACTTCTTCTGATTGTGGCTTATAGGTTTACATACATACGTATAGCACGTTTTTTTCATGAAAATTCGCTTAAGGCAGATTCGTCATGGGAAAAATGTCTTGGGAAAAATGAGTATGCAAGCACTGGCGGCAATAAGAAATAGCATTTGCTACTTACTATACCATTGACCGTAAGAGTTCGACGACATATATAGAACTTACAAGTCAAAATAAAGTCCCCATATAATATCAAATTAGATAGACTTCTGTCGGAAATGAACTGTCTAAGCCATTCAACTGGACAAGCGCACGATCAGAATCGATATTTCCTATCTATTAGTCGTACACATGTAAAACATTGTATCTGGCTGGAAGAGCGCGTTACCAACGACAGAGTACCACTTTACGTAGCTAACATTACCTCGACGTTTCTGTCGGCCAGTTTGACTCTGCTTTTCTTACAGAGCAATTTATTCAGTAAGCCACAACCGCATAAGCGGTGACGATGTCATCAATTTTCTCTACCACCAGGACACGGCAACTGAGTTTTGCAATGGATGAAAGTGCCAAACAAATGATCGAAGGTAACGGCAGCAGACGATCAGGTGGCCATACAGCCACCTTGGTAAATGTTTTTAGAAAACACCTTCGATTAATTGAGGGGCAAACGATTGCTCATCGAAAAGCAGTAGTGCGTATGATCGTTACATGCCGATAGTGAACTTTAGTTTACGGCTGAGAAAATCAGCCGGCTAGTTGGTTGACGAAGACGATTTAAAGCTGTTGTACATTAATTCCTACGTAAGGGCTTACCACTTAACGCATTAGATGTCGCTCGAAGCACCTGCGGTCGGTAGGCGTAGCGACGTCCACGGCTTGACAAAACACTAACAGATTATTTTTAGTACACTGTATATCGGTGATAGCGTCCGTATACTAATGATTTTGGTGCTACTCTATGTTCTATTATGATGATGCTTTACAGAGTAAATCTACATAAAATGCGATCAATGTTGGGCTCGTTTGTGCTGAACAGGAATATAGAAAATCAACTGGAAACCGATATCGATAGTTTATAATAGCGGAAATTACGGAGACTAGCGATAGAATACCCGTTGATGTTGCGGGAAGATTCGTCTGGCAATCATGGGGCATGAGATAGATGAAATTCAACAACGGCTATCGTCGAACGTTTTTCTATAGACGGAGTTACGATCAACAGAATCGTAGCATCAAAAGAGAACAGGCATCGATCTCCGAAGGATTTGTTTATCGTAGTAGGTGGAGTTATGATAGAATTTGTTTTGTTCCACAAACAATTTAGTCAATGATGGCCGCTTCTTGCCCAGCTACTTATCTAAATGAATAATATATATTGTAGATACATTTACTTGATAAATAATAAAATCTTATTTTTCCATTCTGTTATGCTTCAAGCTTCTTTAGCATAGATGTATTTAACAAACTCCCGACACATCCTCCAGTCCGTTACCTAACGACACGGATGAATAAACAGCTTTTTTCCTAAATCTCTATTGAAATTTTCTAAGAATATTGGCACCACTCTATGTGTTCGTGTTCTGAGATCTGAAACTTTTTGGTACGACCCTATTTCCACTTGCTAAGGGCCAAATCGATCTGAATCAAGGCGGATTAGAGCCAGATTCTATCAGTTCAATACGTTTCCTAACCACGAAAAAGCTTCACCTACAAATTACTCGTTTTCATCTATTAACATTTGTTTTCTCTATCGGTAGCGGTGGTATGGTAATGGGTCCCGTTGACGTTAATAGTTTGTCATATAATTGAAATTTGGTAACTTCGTCTCTTGTTTAGGTATATAAGCAAAGTGCCTATTTTATCAATCAACACAAGGCTAAAGCCAGCAGGCGTCAAACCAGCGGGTGAAACTGAGGAAGACTGATCGACAGCTTTTACGATTAACAAAAACCAATTAAATTACGGAAATACGGAAAATGTTTTTTGTACAATTAAATAGCATTAATTTCTATAATTTATGTAGTGTTACTCGATAAAGTGCTACCAATTTGTCCTTAAATGAGGAAGTCTTTACATAAAATAATAAACATGACTTAACTTTATTGTATTTATGAAAAAAAATCGTATTTACTACTCTTGTAGGTACTGTAGTTAATAGCGCACAATGAGTAATAAACCCTGACCTGACTGATGATCATTCTGTCAGTTGGTTTGGTCCTTCACCCACATATGGGTCAACTATTTCGACCTAATGATACTGTGGGCCAGAAGTCCAGAGAGCAATTAGATTAGGCGATTTTTTTTTCATTTTTCTCGGTTATGTAGTATAGGACGTATTGGCCCTGAGAAACGATAGATCGAATAATGAGGGTTTATGATACGCTAGCTAGAGAACTGAAAGGACGCGTAAACGCACAAACGACAAGCGATATTGATACTAAACTCGAGATGGAAATGATTCTGATAAATGGAAAGAATAATAATAACAAGATAAATAATAATAATAATAATAAGAAAAAGCGATAAATATTAACCCACTGCTGATAGACTGCTCTTGTAGTTATTACGGTACTATCGAACGAAAACAACCTGGCAGCCGTTCTCTATTAATTAATGATATCCCTATCGGATCAAATCGATCACTAGTTTATTAGGTACAACCATTATTTTTTTCTTGCTTTAATGTATTGCCCGAACACCGTTAGACTTTTACACTTACCCACGGCATAACGTTGCATAAAGCAGGTATTCTTAATTAAAGGGCAGATTGCTGTTATTAATAGGAAAAATGCAAAATATAATCCGAAATGAAGTCTCTCATTCCGCCATTTTCCCAGAGGTTAAGGAACTCGACGAAACAAATTAGCAGGCCTGTGCTAATTATTTCTTGGCCATTAAGGACAACGATGTTTGTTACATTCGTTGCGGGTTCCCACTGTCTCTCGACAAAGTAGTAATTTAAATTACCTAGTCCGTAATTTACTACCATGTGAGCTTTATCAAGGGGCATTACTGAGAACTCGGTTTTACTCGGAATTACTGAGATATATTCACTTTAAATATAGTGAGGATAATTATTGTCTCGTAATCGCTCAGCGCTGGAAGTAGAGACATCGTCCTCTGAGTTTCTACGACAGAATTAGCAACGCTCCTATGCACACTCGTTTATAGTACGATCCCATACAGAAAAGCATTATGCGTGTTACAATAGCAAAAAATCGCACTGGCGTACCCGCAGCGCTAAGGGTCACCACATCGTAAAGCGACAGCTTTCAATCCCTGACAAATACATGCTACGAGGAAACGCTTACCGTTGCTGTTGCAAGGGCAGTAAGGCGTTATAGCAGTAGTGCTCACAACAGCTTCCGGCCGTGAGTGAACGAAGTGCGCGGTTTCATACACGAGGCCTAGCTTTTCTTTGTTCCGCACCACCTAGCGGCCTGTCGGTTTGCTGTCCTCATCTGCCTGTGAAATTTAGGAGTCTCTCCAAGCTCGTCTATTCGATATAGCGTTGTGCTATGTGTTGTTCTCTGCACCTGTCTCTCGCGATCGCTTGCTTTCTAATTTTTACACTTTGTTGGCCGTGTATTTATCTTGTTCCTCAAAATAAAGTGCTTGCATTTAGCAGAGGAACATATGCGCGTTGACTGTGGAACACCAATAGGCAGGAATACTACGAGACGCCTCTATGCGTTTTATCCCTGACTAGTTTTGGAGTTGGCTTGTCGTCCATGCTTAGGTACGTGCAGGTCATATACCGCGTTTGGCTTCTACCTAAAATAGCGCCAGTTGGGATAGGTCAGTAAGTCTGGGTAAATAGCGTGGTGACTAGCAAACTATCACCCATCGGCGATTGACGCGCTAATTTCACTGCAAGATATGTGGCAGAAGGGTACCAATTATGAACTATATGCTCTAAAGAGTATAATACTTCATATTGTGTTTGAAGTATGTTGCTTTGCTGGTCATATATTTGATTGACTGAGTATGTACTCACAAGCAACCGTGAAAATCAGTTAACTCTTCATCTTTAGTATGGCAGCTTTTTCGGCGAGCTGCTGCTGCTGCTACGTGACTTAGTGTCACGCTTACTCAACTCCACAACCCAGAAGACCGATGAACAAATGAAAGCCTCTAGCGAAGTGGACCTGAAAGTCCGTTACACAAACTGCTGCTTGGAATCCGATTGGGAAAAGCGTGAAAAGACAGAACGCTCGAAGGCGCGGAAATTTCGAATTGGCCTGGTGAGGGTAGTGGCACACGATGACGTCGACGTTGATCCTTTGCTGCAGTGGCTATGTTAAAAACGAAAGTTACATCTCTTGACCTAGTGTAAGAATCCTTTAATGTTTTCGAGCCAGTAAACATAGAAATATATAAAATTACACGGCTCAAGCTGCAGGGAAAAATGGTGCAATTCCATCGGATCAGTTCTAGCAAAAGCTGTGCTTTAGCAGGAACAAGGCGTAGGCCCAGTGAAAGTGTGGACAGCATGTGGCTGGCAGACAATGGTTACTGTCAATGTGGCTAGCTACTAGCCAGCCTATAAGAAGCCTGCTCATCTCTCCTTGTTGGCTTCTTGAAGCAAGGCTTGTCTAGGGTCATCATCGTTGAATGGTTGGAAGTTTAACGGCAAAACCTAGTCAAACGCCTAGAATCCAAGTGGTTGAGCTGTTTAGGTTGGTCAGGCTCATTAGGACGACAGCTGGGATAGCATCAGAGCTGACGAGTTATGTTGCCGAACGATCTCTTAGTTTTCTATTTCAGTACGGCTTTGGCCATAGCTCCCGAAGTCCTTCTCCCATCGTTTCTCGCAGTTTGCTGGTATCTGATCGCACCGAAACATATGGCACCTTTTCTTCCTTCCCGAAGTGAAGCCTAGCAACAAGTGACGGATAGAGATGCAAAACAAAATTCTAGAAGTAAAGTACGGCCGGGCCCTTGTGTGCAGAAAGTATTTTGTCCTGCTGCTTCTACGTAGTAGACGCTAACGCTAAGCTGAACATTGGTGTGGCATTTTTGAGTAACAAATATATAGAAAGCATACTAGATGATTAGGCTAATAGGAAATAAGTTGCAGTTTATCCTATCAGGGAGACGCCCATTAAATTTATGTATAAAAAAACGACTAGGGTTCGAAAAACGATAGCCTTAATATTCGTAAACTGCTCACTCGTAATTAGTTCTATTTCGGCAAACTATCAAACATACGAAGCTATTAATCGAAGCAAACGTTTTTTCAAGAGGACGTTCGCTCAATACATTATCTTTTTCGCTTCATGTTACGTTATGCCTACGAGAATATTGGTCGCTGTTCGCATCAACACATGCCATATCAAAAGTCAACCAATGCAGGCTACAAGCATTACGCGCAGGACAAATCAAGGCCCGACCCGAACTGCAATATATTTTCTCCCAACTGCTGTATGCCTGGAAAAAAGGTAGATCAATTCAAATCAGCTTGAACTTGTTTCTGCTCCTTCCCAGTGCCTCTAAAACGGCCCTTCAAAATTTCATCAATTCGTCGAACCTTCGCGTGCAAACGAGCGGAACGTCAAACGAACTAATCATCGTTAATGTAAATTACCTCGCAATCACTTGATAGTATTGCTGTTATGTACTAGTCCATATCAAGATGCTTCCTCCATATGTTTTCCTCTGAGGAATACTCACAATAATCATTGATGATCAGATATGATAGCTGCTCGTGCTATAAGCATTTAGCTTACTCTTATTTTTCGGATGGTTGCCGTTTTTCCAAGACTTTTCTTAGGCTGTAGTTCCTGTTATGTGGTTCTCAAAGATCTCTTTGACAGTCTTTTGCGGCCTTTACTTTGTATTCCCCTCAGCGCTACCGTCTCGATTCCGTATGTATCGGTTGGTTAATGTTCATTGGATAATCATCATCTTCGGCTAGCCAGAGCTAAGAATAATAGTCTTCACTATAGTACATACCCTTTTTCCAGTCACTGAGTTACGAATGGCGCTTGCATACGCGTATAAGTAAACGTTTAACGAGACAAAAAATGTTTCAATTTTGCCTTTTCTATCTTTATTCCTTCTAGTTCAGCAACTAAATGGGTTACGAAGTCAAACTCATCTATAACCGGTGTTAGGCTTAGCAGAATTATCGATAGCTAACACTGACGTTTGTTATTCTCGTCATTGATAATGCGTATGACTATAGTTGAATGAGCTTTTATTAGGATTTTTCAAAATACAAAGCAATCAAGATAAGGAATCGGGCTTTTCGCATGCTTGATGTTCTCTAAATCACTTAGTTTATTTTTTTCTAAAAGATATACGGAGCAATAAGAATGCTTAAATATTAAAACGAAGTCGATATTTACCTAGCAAATTACCTCTGAAGATGCCAAAGCTATTCTTTTAATGTACGAAGCTGTATATGAGATTATTGTTGAAACCCTTCGTAAATTATGGTTGAGTTGCCTGCAAGACTTTGGGCTAGACGATTCACTTTTGTTATTTCGAGTAACATATAAGTAGGCTGGAATATATACGTCGTGTTGGCATACAAGGAATATTTTCGTGGGCAATACTAGTTTATGCCCCCTCTATGTATACATCAAGTGACTGCGGGCTTCGGACCAGATGCGCCCAGGGGTTCGTTTACAATGGCGGAGACGAACTTGTATCGACCCGTTGGAACATGAAGGGATCTCGTCGGTCCGGCGTCTTTCTGCGGTCCTAACGACATCTTTATACGCGATGCAAAACAAAAACAGCAAGAGGAATAAACCAACGAGAACAAAGTAAACAGGGAACATCAATGAGAACCAAACATTATGTTTAGGCAGGCTATGCGAGCTCGTAGGTTCGTTTCATCATTGCTTTGACTGATGGTTAAAATTTTCTCGTTTGTACTGAATGCCAAACTGTCATTCAGCACAGCCATCATTTTCTTTGTTGAACGACAACGAATAGCGTTGTATTAAAAAAGAGAACATAGGCCTGCGTTGAGTAATGAAAGAGAGCGGCTAGCATGTATAACGGTGACATGTATTCTTACTTAAATCCGATCTGCACTTCATTACAGAGTAGGGGTAGAGAATACCATATTCTACCATAACAAACGTCCATATAGACGAATGATACGGAGCGCTAAAGAGCAACAGTAACCCCGTCTCGCAATAATAAGTTCCCATGAACCACACCTACAATAGTATAACACATTGTCTATTGAGCATTTTGCTTACGTACGTATACCTATGTCGTGCTCGGATCTGTCTGTTTTACAGCGCAGCGGTACACGCATATTTGATTCTCTGCCTGAGCTGGCACGCTCGACGCTGGCCTTGCTTGCGATAGTATGGGGCATCCTAGCCGACAACGGTTGCGTCTAGGAGTGTATTTACCACTAGCGTCTCCTAAGGTCATTGATCACTTGGATGCCAATCAAACATTTAGATTGCTCAGGCTGTGCAATATAGGGCCAATTGTTGGAGTTGCGAGCGGCGGGGGCGGCGGCAGCAGCAGCAACAGCAACAACAGCAGCAACAACAACAACACAGGTCGCCCTTAGACGTTTTCCTCCAACTCCCAGTGGAAGCTGGCGTGACGTCACGAGTCGTCACGTCGCGGATTGGTAGTATATTAAGGCTTTTCGGGTCTCGGTGGATGTTTGGTCGTACTAGGGGGGTTGGTTATTACTCGTGCAGGGTATCGTCAACAATGTTAAGAAACTTCCCTAGATGAAAGCGAATCAACTGTTGAAGTCCGTTCAGAATTATGATAAACAATGTTAAAAAAAACTAGCAATTCCATACGGTCGAAATAAGTAAAAACTCTGAAATAATACCTGTCGGATTGACTTGAAACTTTGCATTTTCCTGAATAGTAATTGAAGTGGCTATCTGTAACTGTAGGTAAGGTCGCGTTCTACATAATAGGTTGTCCGCACCTATGTGGTAGGTCTTACACTACAGCAGACAAGATTTGGAAACCACATGCAATAGGTCTTTGACTATCTACTATTTAAAGCTGATAGTCTTCAGGAAATGATAAAGGCAAGAATATCTTCAGTGGCCTATCGGCCTCCCTGTTGGCTCCTGTATGAGATTCAAATGTGGAAAAGACACTAGATATGGACAAAACAAACAATGGGTTTCTAATTGCCGAAGTCGAGAACTGATGGAGGGTCGATTTTCGCAGCTGTTACTAGAAAAATGCCCGCAGAAAACCAACTGTCGTAAAGACGCTTCCGTAATCACAGGACCTGGTTCCTGGAGACGCACTGATTTCTTCCGTTGTCCTAAGCTTTGCAATTCGCACTGTGACACATTATTGATTTGTTAAATATCTCTTCCGCGTAATGTTTTTATTAACAGTTTCAGTAGTGGTATCGCTTTCGAGAAACATCTGCGATGACTTTTAGCGCTAAACGCTATCTCTGCCTCTAAACTCATAACTTTCTGACGACACCTAGCTGGCTTATAATCTTGCATAGTTAAGCCGTTAATGTAAACATCTAGCGCACATTATAAGAGTAATAGTTTTTGAAAGTAATTTAAGCTTTTCTACTTATTAAATAGCTCCAGACAGTCTAACGAGAAATAGGATAACTAAGTTTGTCAAATTTCATAAGTTGAGGACTCGATTGTGTATAATATTTTAGGTATTGGCGGTGATTTTATAAACTTATTTTAAATCCCCTAAATAACATCAGTAAGTTTCTATGTAAACTATATGATTGACGAACTGCACATATAATATTTTTTAAGCAGATCCTTTTTTTTTTTAATCAACTGTTAGTAGTAACCGAGTATTTTTAAAACTTGTATGTGCCCTAGAATTAAGCTGTCTTTGGTAGAGTTACAGTATCACCGCACTGATAAATGTGCCGTAAAAGCTCTTAGGTATGTAAAGCTTTTCTAGAAAGCGGTCAAGACTCATTTAGTAGTAGCAGCTGTTCTAATAATTTCGTGATTCCCCCCCTTCCGTAGTATAGTCCTAGCATGTTCTAAAACATTCATAATAAATTGAATTCATGTTAAAGTAAAATAAAATGAAGCACAAAATTCTAAGATTGCAAAAGTCGTTGAGCAAGGAGCAAGTTTCAGGCCGAAAACTTGTTTCTT
Source organism: Varroa jacobsoni (assembly GCF_002532875.2). Classification (NCBI taxonomy): domain Eukaryota; kingdom Metazoa; phylum Arthropoda; class Arachnida; order Mesostigmata; family Varroidae; genus Varroa; species Varroa jacobsoni. Next base: position 455,227 of record NW_019213693.1, read on the forward strand.
AAGTGTTCGAAACAGATTGAGATGAGAACACACAGACGCCCACTTAAATATATTACTTGCGCAATGTTCTTTATGTGCCACAAATGCAGTTGATTGCGAACATATATATTTATATACATAAAGCATGTCATCTTATGGTCGACGTGGATTCTGCGTGTTGGTTTGGTATAGCCCGCTGAATTGTATATTTATCAAATGAACAGATGCTTGTCCTACATACAACTAATGTCTATATACTTCTCGAAGTAACGTACAGGACCAATGCGCCTATATAAAAATGTCGTCTATTGTAAAAAAATTTATTGCATCCCAACTGTCAAGACTTCGAAAGCAGTTGTTAGCTCTGACCTCGTATATCATTTCAGTATATAGCATCGTACTTACTATGTGATTGATATAACATTGATTTGTTCATGACCACGAAATATAAGTTATTTGATAACAATACTATTTAAAGAACGAGGGAAAAACTTACGATCCCATGATTGATTGAAAGGTATATGTGGGAATATTCTGGCGAACTAACTATGACGGATCTGCACTGTTACTCTCAATCAGGCTGTCTATCTTGATCCCTTTAACATAATTTATTATCGTAGATACTAGGATGTACGTAAATATCGTCAACTTTACAAAGAATATCAGGGGCCCCTGCCAAACATCATGAACATGTATCATAACTTTCTTTCAAAGTTATAATGTGGATTCATGATTCAACATTTTGTGAAGGGTTTAAGTTTGCCTCAGAGGTGAATGTGGGTCACCTTTGAATATTCCACCACTGATCCTACGCATTATCACCGTGTTAATAACCCCATTTCCTTATATAGTTTCACGAAATTATCTTAATTTTCAATTACCTAAACGTGCTTTAACTGACAAATGATATGTGGTTTGGTGAATTGAACTATTTTTATTAAAGTGTGAGCGAAAATCGTTGAATGGAAGTCGTTAGCCCCGCCGCTATCACCAGCAAAAGTAACTTTTTGTTTCTATAGCGAAACAAAAAAATTAGTGCCGAATAAACTACTATAAACAAATCAAAGTTATAATACAATTATGTAAGAAATAGATACTTAAAAAAGATCCCCAATTGATGAAAAGTATGTAAAGCACTTTGCCTTCGCAGTGGCTTTCACCGTTGCCAGTTCATGTTGACGAACTTCGGCCGAAAAAACAAGGTGGATGTATTTTTCGGGGGTCCGATATCTACACTAAATGGTACCGTTCTCAGTAAAACGTACGTACACAGGATTACCGTCGAAGCCAGCAACAGCGGTGTCTTCTGTTATTCATGTTACCTATATTGTAGTTTTCGTCTAATGTATTATTAACCATAAGCTAGCATGAGGCGCTTGAACCAGCCCAATACTCTACAGAAATAGTAGGACACACCATACATATTCCACACCATAACGAGTCAACGGAACGATGACGTGATGAAGGGTGTCGCGCTTATCTCAGTCTGGTCGATTTGCCTACAAAAATTGAGCGTACTCCAAGGTTGAAGAAACGAAAGTTTAGCGAAAGAATTACCATATATGCTTCGAAACTGGTTGTAAGTTCATTTAAAAATTGGAAGGTCGTTTGGCTATTTCTCTCTCTATACTTACTACTTAAAAGACCAATATAATGTTTGTTTAATACATTTTTCAAGGAGGATGGGTCAATCTACGGGAAAACAATGTAAATCCCTGAACCTCCCCCACCCCCGTGTCGGGCTGCACGGATGGCTTTCTGGACTTGAAAATGACGCTAATAAAAACAATGGAATATATTTACATAAATTTTTATTTATAGCGAACTTAGAATTAAGCTTTTTTTTTTTTTATCTAAATAAAACACCAATTGGTTTTCATCATAACGTCTTACCTAGTTTCTGTGTTACTTAGCCAATGGTGATAAAAACGGTCAATTTAAATAACAATCTATTTCATTAATAACGCAAGGGATTTTAAAGTTACTGACGCTATAGAATGATATACTTCCGTATATATAAATCCGTAGTTTAGTTTTTTTCTATCGATATTCGGCTACTACATACGTGTATATATATATATATATATATATATATATATTTATACACGTTTCCAGATGCACGATATCTTATATATCATGTATCTGAAAACGTGACAAGATACATTTATTTCCCAACGAAATAAAGAAAGTACCCCTTTGGTGAAATAAAGATAGCACGTTTTACTACTGGCATGATTTTCTACACGGCCTTCTCCTGCAATAGTATCATACATTAGGGGGGGCAAATATACACAACGCTAGGTATATTATTGTTATTTATTATTGACGATTATTAATGATGTCCAATAGCTACGTGCTAATTACCATTTGGCTTTATAACAATTTGATTAAATAAATCAAGGAAAAAAATCGCCAAAGTTCTTTCAAAGTGCGTTGAATAGCAGCATGGTCATTCATCTATCGATGGCATGGGGATCGGTCAAACGTAGGCAGCCACGGCACACGAACAGAAAAGATTCGGGAAGCCACCCAAATAGGCAGTGGCAAAACCGTGAGAAAGAAAAGATCAGCTGATTGCTATATTTTTTAATGAAACCTTCATGGCTGGCTTAAGTCTATCGATATAAATTTTGAGAGGGTTTCCTGACAGGATGATAATTTTATATCTTGTTTCGCTTACGCGTTTCTCTGTTAACTAGGCAAATGACAAACGCGACCTTCCGATTTTCCCTTATTATTCGCAGAAGCTTACATGGGTTTTTCTAAAAAAATTTCTAACATTACTAACAACATATATTTTTGTATCTGCGACCTTGCATTTTGAATTTAATATGACAATATACCAGAATGTTGCACAAGTGTACTGTATATTAGTGAGCTCTGAGACGAGTGGACGTATTCTTTGTTTTTAACGAGATGTTCAGTATTTGCTGTTAGGCCAACCGACGTTGTAGGCTCATTGGAGATCTCATGGGTTACTAAGCCTATTGTATGTGTACCCTACTCCGTAGGCCATGTTCATCTAAGAGGCGTAATGACAAAATGTCCGACAGTTGAGCGATAGGTGGGATGCGATTCGTCGATTCAATTATAGCGTCTAGGTTCCGCGGTCGTGGATAATTGCCGTTCTAAGGCTGGTGGAAGTCTTTTCAAAAAGTATTACTAAAAAAAAATTACTTGTATCCGAAGTAAAACCATTACATTGGATCTTATCTGTTGATACCTAAAAAATATTTGTATGCGATTTTACTAAATAGTGTTAGGAGTGCCCAGTCGAAAGGGGGTAAGATGCATCATCTTGCGTACGATGATCATTATCTAACTACTATATATATATATATATATATATATATATATATATATATATATACATATAATAGACTCCGCAGTGATCGTTTTCAGTAGGCAACGGATGTTTAAGCTACAGTTATCAAGACATTACTGTCGAGAACGCGTTTTGGATAATATCACCTTCTGATGACATCTTCAGATGGCAGAACCACCCATTGCCGCTACATGTATTTATATGTAGTTACATGATAGTTAAGACATACATTTGGTCCAGATACTCATTATTCTGTTTGTTGTACTATACATAACACGGGCTATACAGGGTAGATAAAAACTAGATTTAGTGGAAAAATATGTGAGTCTCCTGTTCCAAAGACAAGTCTACGTTCTTATTAAAGTCACCTTATTAAAGTAAACTATATTTTTCAAAATATAAATACAAGTTTTGTGTTCCATGACTTTCATTAGTTTGAAGTTATTTACACCGCACCTTATATAGGGAAAGTATAGAAAAAAAAACTAGATTGGATACTACTGTTAAACGTAACTAGTCGAGCCGCATAGAGAGCTTGGTGCAATATAAAACCCCGTACGAACCCAAAGATTTTTAATACTGACAACGATTCTATTGCTTAGCAGTTCATCAAATATTCCCACCAATAATTAGGATAGCGCGCGCCAAATTCAATTACTTTTCTATATATTTTATGCGTAATTATCGGTATCTGAATAAATGACAACAAAATCCTGTACTCATGTCTTTCTGCCGCATACATATCGTAGCGCTAAAACGGTATCGACATGAGTGTATATAATCACCCGCTTATTTCTTCCACACACACATATATATACCTTCCTTCAAACATGGGTAAGTTAGTCTGTATTGTTTACTCATTCCATAAGAGGTATCCCTGATGAGTGCTATTGACTATGTATGTCTTTATTGCATAGACTATTTCTAATGTGGTCTTCACCTAACGCACCTTTTGCTTGTATTCTTGCTTTGCGTTTCTTAATTCAAGTTTACCCTGGTGCGCTGTCCTTGGCCACATCAACGTTCATCAGTCCAGTCGTCGTGGCTATCTGCCGTCGACGATCGCCACGGGTTGTCGCGGTCTTAGGTGGACTCCTCTCAGCATTGGGCTGCCTTTTTACCTCATTCGCGACGCAGTTTCATCAAATCTTCGTCTCGTGGTGCTTTGGTAAGCGGTCAATGACTAACAGAGGCTGTTTTTTTGGTTATGTTACATTAACCGATGCACCATCCGCCTCTGATGTCAACGCTTCCAGGGGCCATGGATTGGTAATCGATCGGCTGGTGTTTTTCTGCGCTAGTGATCATATTTACTGCCAGCTTACGATTAGGTAGGTCATAAGTTGAATTCTACCTGAGTCATATGGTGGATGCAGACCGAATCGTTCCTACAACGAATCCCCGCAAAAACTCTAATATTCCCAGCCGGTTGACTATATTTATTACGATAGTTGATATCCCTATTAGAAGTGGGGTGATGCATTTAACGTTTCAAGAAGTGCTTAGTTCTCGACATCACCACGTCTAAGGATTGCTCAACAAAATGGCGTTGCCCTCCGATGACAAAAACACTAACTTACAGGTAAATAAGCCGAAAATGAAAGTTGTGCGTAATGTCGAAGGCTGTCGATCTATATCAGAATCGTAAGGATCAACTTTGATTGGACTATTAATTCGCACTCTGGCCATAAGGCACCAATGCTGGTAGTTGATCTTTTACTAGGAACATTTTTTTCTATTCGCGGGACGTTTCGCAGAACTCTAGATAGCAAACCTGAAACAGAAGCAGAAGAATGAATTTTCGATGAAAACATGCAACAAACGTGAAAACTGAGACACGTGTCGGTAGCAATGTATGCCTCCTTCTATTATTACTCCTTTATATATACACATTATATTAATATTAGTATCAATGAGGTTTCAGCTAGAAGTTCAGTTTTTTTAGTTAATACTCTATACAGTTCTAGTAGTTAATAGCTAGCTATGACAAAAATACGCCAGACCCAGTTTTAGCCTGTGTATATTTTGGAAATGACCATCAAGGACTTTGGGCCGCTCTTAACCAAGCTAATGCCCTGAATCCTATCGGCTCATCAGCGAAACATGAATCTAAATTAATTTAATGCCTCTGTCAATTTGTTTAGTGGGTAGTTTTTCTCTTTTTACGCATAAACACATAGTTTTCAAATATGTAACAAATTACTTTTTTAGTTAATGCATCAAATACTTCCTGCAATAGACATTTAGAGACAGCCAGGCCATGCTAATAGTATCAGCATTGGTAAGTTTTAAGATTTGTTAATCCTGCAGCCCAAAACTTTGAGGCGAAACTTTCATCTTCACTTTTTTTTCGGATCACTTCGTCCTACTAACGGAATTGCTAAATATTCTAATTGAGTTTAAAAACATCGACTTTATGAGGAAGATATTTACCTGAAACAAAAAACTAATTATGTTTATTAGACCGATTTATACACAATTATCCAATTGTGCTTAAAAGGCGTCTCTATCAGCCAGTTATCGAATGTAAAGGGTGTGCTATGACATTCGCGAAGGAAAAGCGATTCCGTCATTTTTGCCAAACATTTTTCAACGACGTGGGCTGGGCTGGCCTGGCTCAACAGTTCGATTATAACTCTGCTTTTCAGTGGTCGGAATTGGATTGGGTGTCACTCGGGAAACGGCCAACATCGTCGTAGGTTCGTACTTCAAACGGAAACGGGAAAATATTGAATTACTCTGTCTTGCAGCTACGGGCCTCGGTGTCGCTTCACTCAACCACTTTCTACATCACGTTCTCGGGTACGTTTCGAATCAGTCGGACTATACACTGCTAAATCTTTTTAGCTTCCAGTGTTCAAAATACGCGATCAGATCTCTCTAAATTAGCGCTTCAAATAATCAAATAGCCTGTGCATGTTCTTTGCAACAACGGCATAGCCATTTATTATCTAAGATAATCTTTGTCGCTAATTATCTGAATAGCGTATTCTGCGATGATTGATATTGTAGTATATCAATTTAGCTAATGGTACGAATCGAGAGAAGGAAATTCGCATGAAACCGAGAAGCCGAAGTAATCATTTACGGCTAGTTTAACCAGGGCAAAATGAAGGAACCCTGTGTAATACTCGACAATTTTTGCATACATATACCGGGTCCTAGAAACGCGGACATCAAAAAAGAGATCTAATAAAAATACCTGCCGTAAAGGATTCTGTCTATAGTAATATTTAATATCGTCAGATTCTCCCACATTAATAAGGGCAAGGGCACCTGGTCGCTTAACGACGCAGTAGCGTCTACTATTCGTGGCCTATTGTATTATATGGAGAAAACGCTCAGGTAGATCATTATTAGCGACAGATCAAAGGCTCTTTCTTCCAGCAAAAAACTATCATTCGCGGTCCCCTGATGGTTGAGAAGGTTCGTTGTTAAGAAAATACTCTCCTACTCTGTGTTTCTGTGTGACTCGTATATGTGCACTAACTGTACTGGGGCGCTGATCTGGTTCTGCTTCCAAGGCTAGAACCGAGAATCACAGCGGGTCAGGGATTTGGCTTAGTCAGACAGAATTAATCTGAAGACAAATGAGACACTCTGGTTTCGTCTTTAGTACGACGGCTCGAAAGAATCGGAGCGATCCGAGACCAGATCAGCCGTTCAAAGCATTTCGAACAGCTACAGAGCAGTGACACTTGAACTTTTTTGGTGCTCTTTTGTTCCGCCCCCGTTAAGCTTAGGTAGCTCAGTTCCTGATGGGCGTCAAAAATGCCAGCCGGTCCAACTTTTCGACGGAAGACGATAGACGAACTCTATCTCTGTAGAAAAGACACCTGCCTTATAGGGTTTCAGATAATTCAGACACTTAATCTTGTCATTTAATCGATAGAGCGTCATTGTTATGATAGCTGGTTTAGAACGCGGCGGCATGTGCTCGTATAAAGCCATCCGATGGCGAAATCTAAGCAATTGTGATGTCGTCGGCCGAGGGCTAATTTTGGCAGACGCCGATTTTCGCCTGACATCATTCTAAAACACTCGAGCTACCAACTAGACAAGGCAACTCTATGAGGGGCTGAAGTTTCAACGTTGAGGGACATGAAAGGGGATCGAGCGAAGACTCTGTAGACTTCTGAACTATTAATATCATCATTTTTGCTTAGAATAGTCCGAGAACAACAATGGCGAGGCAATGATGTTGATGAATTGCCAAAATTACGGTCGGAATAGAGTGCTACATATAAAACTTAAAAGCTGCGTATAGTATAATATATTTCGATGCTTGGAAAATTATAATGAAATAGCTTATGTTAATTAAGGATAATTTTCATTACCATAGCTATTACATTACACTGTGTAATTGAGATGGAACGTACCACGTTCGCCTCTAATAGTTCAATAATTCGATGGTACAAATAAGCAGCGTTTAGTACGGCACCCAGCCTTGTCTACACTATCGTGAAATAAGTATGATCAAGCAGCCTTTCTTGTACGCCCATAAAGGATAGTCAATTCAAAACATTTAAGAGTATTACATATTATAGCGATGCAAGATTCGATTTTATCTCCTCCTGTGCTGTCACGAGGCTTTACTACCTATAGGCCACTTAAGAAAATACGTTTGCCGTCAAATCATTTATCTTGGCTCTCGGCACGACTACAGAGTGGGGTGACCGACGTTCAATCGTGCCGAGCTGCGTGCCAGCCTAAACGGATGAACGCAGATGAGATAACCCTGTATGTTCGCCATCTATGTCTATTCCTAGTAGCTTTATAGCGCCAGCAAGATTCAGCATAAGAACTCGATAACAGACGGGGCTGTACTGGTTTTTGTTCGTCGAACAAATTGAGCAAACCGCCCGCCGAAAGCTGCGGGCACGGCTTGGGTGTTCGACCCAAGGAAGCAGGACTCACGTTTACCCTGAAAGAGCCTCATCTTGAGAATGCCTCTTCTAGTTTTTTGCAATAGAGCTGGAAACATAAGGAGCTTAAGGTTGCGGTGTGCGGTTACATGATCAGCCCGCCAAGATTCTGCGATATAACAATGCTAACGACGGCTATTGTTGATTTTTGCCAATGGGTCTTAAGTGTATGAATGATCTGTTGTTTTTTTTTTGTCGACATAAAAATGAACTGTAATTCACTTGCTCATATACACAAACGGTACCACGATTTATTGGCCCTTCCGTTCGAATAATCAGTAGCAGCATTGAATTAAGTTTAAGATGACGGAGCTATGTCAGGCTTTTGTCAAATCATGTTAGCTCTCTTAATCAAGAAACGTTGTGACCTCAATACAGGGTACTTATATAAAGCGGTCGTACATTAGCAGCCTATTTTTCCAGTAGCTGGAATGTCGGCGTATGACGACAGCGTTTGAAATGTGAATCAGAATAGAAGATTGCTTGAGACGATACAAAGTAAACAGTATAGATCTCTTTCGGAGGTGGATATATGCGTATGTTGTTTTTGTTGTTAGGGGGTGTACGTTCAGGACGTTCCAATAACAAGAACAAATTGTGAACATTAGCCAAAGCATTTCGGTTGGTATCGTGTCGTTTTTGAATGTTGTAAATGCTTGCAGCTCTTTCGGGTGGCGATATGGCCTGCAGGCTACGACTGGTGTGGTATCTTTGCTCTTCATTATTGGAATGCTCTATCGGCCAGCTTCGTTATACCATCCGCAGAGAAGAGCTATTGTGCATCTCAAGAACCAGGTGAGACCACTAGATGTAGAAACGTGGAAGAATTCGTTCATTAACGCATGTGCTTGTTACGAAAATTAGCAAGCTGTATCTTCAACATATAGGAGTAACTCTTCTCGTTTCAGATGAAAAAACCCTGTTCCATAAGAATTTTAGCAAGGGAATTATTTTCACGAAGCAAATAAAAGTGGTTCGGGTCAAAACGACGTTCTGTATGAGAAAATATTCTGTGCTCCGGACCCATGACACGATTTAGCTCTATGCAAACTCTTCTAGTTCCCAGTTAAGGTTTGCCTGAATCACACTCTAGGACCCCTTAACTAATTTTAGTATCACGAACAACGCTAACCGCATTGACTACCGTCGAGAACACGAATGTATGCGAAAGATATATATTGGAAGATGGATCAAAGCGATCTCGGCACTCTTGACGACACAAGAGGTCTAAAGCGTGCTTCATCATACGACTGAATTTAGCCAAATATCGGCAAGGGGACCAGCAATCGTCATATCGTTGTTCCTTCAATGAAGACAGTTGTAATTAATTTGTGTTTATAAAGTACATTTGTTACAGAAATACATATCGAAATGAGGATATAGATTTGTTTGCTCATTCTGTCATAAAAACATTATGGTTACGAAAAAACGCTATATTAAGCTCATGTGTATTATGTGTGATTTTTTTTGTTCACACAGGTTGTGAAGTATGTATTTGCGGCATGATACGATTTATTATAGTAGAAACTTGCTACCATTTTTTAACTCTACTGAATTCTGATTTGCTTCGACCCGCTTTATACGTCCCTGTGATATGGATTTCAAGGGCTTTATTATAGTAAGATAAATGTTGATTCTCAAAATTCACGCAAAAAACAGTTTTGAGATATGGGGAATTGACTGTCGATGATCATTGATTTCACCGCTGTCCCGTTACGTTTACAAGTAGTCCTGTACCAAGCTTCGCCTGTTCGGGATTATGTCCTTCATTCTTACAACAATCTGTTATTGTTGTTACGCTAGGACATATAACTCCTCAGTTGCATAGAATACGTTTCTATATGTTGTAGTTCTCTTTCGTTTCGTTCATGGTCGGAGTATGTAGCGGTGCTATTGTGTGTTACAACTGGTCACAAGCGCTGCATCGCTTGGCGCTAGCAAAATCCTTCGTTGTAAACGGTGTTCTCGTAATTTTTTTTCTGGCGTATCTTTATATAACGCTGTTCCGCTCTGAATTTTTCTAAAGGGAGTTTCCTTAAGCTGAAAAGTAGCTTCATTACCGCCTCTGAATTCACCCGATATTATAGGACCTGAGGGTCCTATTTTTCGATTCCGCAAGATAGGTTTCTTTCGGCCAGAGTATTAACTGCATTGTACTGCTATATCGATGTTACAGGTTGGAAACAATAGTTGTTGGATCGCAGTTTCGTTTCGAAGAAAACAAAAATATCCAGCTGCGCCTGCCGCCTAAGCATTTCGGTTTAACGCCGAGGGCCAGGAGAAAGGCCAAGGTTCCCTGGCATGTTATCATGAGAGACGCCAGGTTCGAATCAGCGAGTTTAGCTTAGCTCTTGTCCCGTCCTGTGTCCGAATGGGCTCTTATGAATGTGTGTAGTTCGCTACTTATGAGCGACTTGGACCCGTATCGTCTGGCGTTTGCAGGTAAACTCCACAACCAGACGGAACTGAGTAGCCGATCAATTGATTATTTGTTTGTTGACTGCTTCCTCCTTGTCGTCGTCGTCCTTTTAACGATTCAGCGTAAGCAATCAATGATAACGCTTGTGTTTGTTGCGGCTGTGAAACGTACCATTGTCTCAATCCCGTATGAGTTGGACCGAGGAGAAGCGACGAGGCGGTCGATGGGTCCAGAGACGTCGCACGGTGTAAATATGATCGGTTTCGACAGTAATCGTTGTTAGCTCTTCATTAGAAACATCTGGTTACATGAGAATCAAAGAATCAGCTTCTCTAGAAATTAACAATATCACCCTTTTTGTACACACCGTTTTTTTGTATAGTAACAAAAATGCGGGTTGGCATGTACAAGCTGTATGGATCAGCACCGCATAGCCATTCTGTGGAAGGAAACCGCTCATAGATATAAGCAGTTGAAATAGCTAAATGTTAACTAAGCCAGATGCCAGGCTGAAATTTAAGTGAGAATTTAGGGGTCATATTGAGAAATGTTATAGAAAATTTTGGCTGCATTTAGATCAACTCGATTCGGTAAAGACAGCCCTACTAATTGCCTGAAAATTCCGTTGTGGTAAGTTTAAAGGACTAAGCAGAAAACTTCTATTAGCATACTATATAGTGTTTGTACGATATCTAAAGTGAGTTACGTTCTAGGAGCCCGTTTGGCACAAATGACGGCCTCCATGCAATATACAAGATCTAAGTTACTTTTTAGGGTACAGTTATCCGCTTTAAAGTAAAGGGTCAGTCCAACGACTTATATTGTAGCGCATTTAAAATAATGTTCAAGTCATATTTAAAAACTCTTAGAATTATACGTATATATTTGGTATGCGCAGCATTTCTACAAGTAGTTTAAAATAAACTGTACTCTTTGGGTTTTTGTCAGAGATCTAAGAAAATCTCTAAAAAATTCGCTCAAAAACTACTCAGTAATGAAAAAAAAAAATGTTCTAAACGATGGCCGTCTACAAGTCGGCTGTTACACCTGATGTTGCGGGAAAATATACCCTGAAGAAGATTCACTCACCTGGGCCCCATATCCATTATTCCCGAGTGCCCTGAACATAGGCCAGCCTGCAGTTTAAAGATTAGGGATAGTCGATTTTTCAGCAATTGGATTAGAGGGTTATAACTTCCTTTTAATTGGACTTGCGTTGCTGAGGGCTCACTCGAACTACGATTCCAGCCTTTAAATGCTTTAGCTTTAAATACAATAGTAACTACACCGACCGGCACGACATGGGAGGTCAAATTAATGTAATTTTTGCCATCGGCAAAAGATTGAACCTTTAGGAAAGCTGCAATCCTGATACGACGTACTGTGCTTCATTCACGTTATACGCTGAATCGTGAACCGGCTAATAAAATTATTGGTCGTCTGTAAAAATCGGTCGACATTTGCGTTTTATATTGCTTACAGCTACACGAAACAGGTTTTCTTAATTATATATTTATATCAGTTTTATTTAACTTACCTCTGAGTTAGTCCACCATAAAATGCTACCAGGGCCAAACCAACAAAGAAGAGGGCCAGTTCACGGTGCTTTCAACGATAGCACCTCAAGCGCCCGCGTTCGATGAGGCTATACGTGTGCAAAGAGTTCCTTCATGCTAACATCGTCATTGTCAAGTCAACCATTGTTCGGATCTGGACTTCACAGGACCAGTGCTTTGGCCTGAACCAGCGGGCCGATGTCGCGGCAAGCAGCAAGCGGGCCTGCAGATAACGTAGCAACGTCACCATCAAATTAAAACCGGTTTCATTAGTTTTTCCAGCGAATACGAATCATTTGTATTGACGCTCGATCCAGAGCAGCAGCGGCGGCGGCGGCGGCGGCGGCGTCGTCTGCAACCACCACAAATAAATCAACCCTCCTCGATATACGGGAAGGAACCCAGAGAAGATAATGAATTAAGGTTGGGATCGTAACTAACACTACACAAACCACTACATCTGAACTAACTTCCCCGGAGTAGCACCCACAGCCGCCACGTAAAGCCCAAGTGGCGCAAAATAACGATGTGCTTGCGTGCAAGTTATTAGGTTATTATAAGAAGTCAATAGATACGAGTAGTGTATACATGCAGCGAAGTGGTCGCTCAGTAAGTGCAAACGTTACTTTTCGATCGGAGAGCGATAGTTGTTGGTCTGATAGCATTAGAAGAAAACAGATGCACGTAGAGAATGTAAGTGCAAAGAATAAAATGGGCCAGCGGGAACGGGCGATCGTATTCCTTGGAAAAAAAACTAAGTAACAATAAAAGCTACCGATAAAAAAAATGATGTGTATTTTTATGAGACTTCGTTTTACGATATGTAGGTATCTTTCTATTTATATGAATGGTCTGAAAACGCACTCTCACTTCTAATTAAGGAAATTTCTTGTGGAATATTATCCCAGCAAGCACCGAAAGTAAAAAAAGACTACATAAAGTCTTCTTAATTATCTAAGAATATTTACATGGAGAGTATTTTCTAAACTATAACAAGATACAATTCTTCGTAAATACGTTTTACTGGTCGAAGAATGAGCAATTGTAACTAACCCGCATATAACTATTGTTTGTTGGCACCCAGGTACATTCAGGGTGCATTATTACTTACCAGGATATATTTCCTTATATCTACCAAGCTGGTCATATATACTTTCTCAGGTTCACTTAACTGAAAATATAGGAAAGTTTATTTTCAAGGATAAATTATATAATGTTGATTACCGTTTTGCGACATAGTCTATCTGAAATATCAGATCAATTGAGGCACAAAGATAAGTCGTTTTATTTCAGTTAAAAGAGACAGCGTGTATGTATGTATAACGTCCAGTTGCGACGTTGCTTTACAAAACGAAGCAAACCGGCTGAGAGAAATAAGAAACAGAGGACATGTCTGGGCTGCTATTGTGACTATTTACCGATCAATCTTAAATTCAAGTGCTTTTTATGATGGAACAGGGGTCGCTTAAAAGCTCTACTTTTGAGTCCGTCAGCAGAAGATGAACTGCTGTTGGTGCTCTGAGCTGGCTGAAAAAAAGGTAGCTATACTGACGTATGAATTTTGCATTACCGGAAATATCAGGGAGGAACGGGTTAGCGGAGGGGTTCAGAGACGTGACATGTAATCTGTAAGAGCTGGCAATTGTTATACATTGCCAAACCAGTCCACCCTCTGAAAAAAGAATTTTACCTGAAATATTCACAAACTTTATCATTCTTTTCGTTTCGCAAATTTTACGTGAAAATTAGGAAAATGTGACAAATTTGAAGGTTGAGTGGATAGGAGGAGGAAGCGGCATTCGTACACAGCTAACACTTCTGGCAAATACACGTAACGTTTTTCGGGAATACCACTAACGCTCTGTAGTTGTGAGCTACATTCGCAAGCGTTCTCGGTGAAATGGTCGTTTTCTTTTTCTATTTATTTCATTGTGTTATGTAGGTCCTCTATGTGTACATATATATGTGTGTGTATCTCGTGCCCTTAAAATCATATGGCATAGAAAAGTTACCGTCTCTACAATCTTCTAGCGATAAAATAACGATAGACCAGTTGTCGAATAAGGTTTATCGATTGGTAGTCAGCACTGAATTTTATTTATGTATAATGCATAGGAATATTTTCAAAATAATCAGTTAAAATATATAACAATATACATAGTTATCCCGGCTTAATAATAATAATAGTTTTCCATTTTCCACATCGAAACAAAAATGTGCAAATGCAAAAAAGCCATTTTAGATAAGATATAAACTTTTGACTAACCTGAGTTCATTAATGGTCTGACATCCAACTTAAGCTATCTGTTAATAGATAACAAAATATTGCCTGCTTGGTAAGCTGGAACCGGTTTAGCTAGCAGTTCCACGTAAGGAAGTTGCCCGTTCAACTGAGCCTTGTATTGATTCAATAAAAGGGGCAGACGATCGTTATCGGCTACTATCTTATTTAAATAATTCGATACGTCGATTACTATTAGGATTTCTGTCATCGTCAATTGCGTCGTCACAAGCGGCACCTTTTTCCATTTGGCACATCGGTGCTAGTGCGGACAGAACTACTTCTCTTACTGAGTCTCTGGTGCTCCTGTAATGGTCAGTTATGACCTTTTCTGTAGTCATTTTTTTATGAACTGTTCCCTCCCCTCAGTTCGAAGCACTTTACTGAGTATTGGCCTTTCTGTTTCAAGTGTCTCCAGTCTAACCTCCCCTCTTCACGAGGTCTTTTTCTAAATTTTCTTCTTTCTTGAAAATTCGTTTTTCCAAACGGAAAAGTCTTGTCGGCATCTGTAATCCTAGGCCATGACACCTTCTCGGAATTTTACCATACTCTATTACTGAGTACTTTCAGTTTTACGCAGGACCCAGGTTGTGTGTTCCTAAAAGGCTCATCACCGATGAAGATCTGTAAGGCTGGCTAGCTGAGTTGAGAACTAGATAGATCAGAACAGAGAGATCGTCTATTCGATCAGTTGAGTTTAATTTTCAACTCGCCAACTCGCTGCTCAGTTAAACCTTTCTGGAATCAAAAATGATATGAAAAATTAAAATACAGAGAGGAAAAGTTAATGACGCGATTCTATCACTCAGGTTGTCAGAATGAAGAAGCTGAATAGTATTAGATCTTATCTAAACTCTATATAGTGTTTCCTTCCATATTGTGATTTCCTACTTGTATTCCTTTCCTGATAGCGATATTTCAGCCTTTCGAGTTGGGCCGCCCATCTTAAAAGGGGGACAATAATTATTTTTTTTTATCTCATCTCTGGTCCCTCATCGCTTTTGCTTCGAAAATGTTCAACAGCCAAAGCAGCGATTTTCATTGTAGTATCCTGTATTTAACGAGTTAAATCCTGTTTTTCTTTGCCAATTTCCCGGCGGTCTTTGTCGACGGTTGCCATTGTGTGATTTGGGCAACTCGGACGCTCGTATCGTTTTGCGCGTTGCCTGTTGCGGCTTGCAACGACGTTGGTATTACTGAGCATGGGACTTCGGGATCTTGTCTTCTTTTTGTTTGGATCTAATTCGCATGGAAATTCATATTGCGCGGACCTTAGCGTCGGAAGATCAAAGAGAAGAATACAACGAGTCAGAAACCACCTTTGTTCGAGTTTTCGACACTTCGAACGAAAACCGTCCGCGTTCTAATGGTCGTATGCTTCTTTGCGTCGTTTGCTATATATACGCCATTTCTCTTCATCGTAAGTATTTTTCAATTTCACCAAAGAAATATGGCATATTAATAAGAGGAACGATAACGCTTGTGTCAAAAGAAAACGGGACGTTTGCAATTAGAGCCAAATAAAATAAGTCATTAATAGCGGAACGTCGTAATTATGCAATGCATTATATATATATATATATGCTGGTTATTTGTACAGGTACCATTAGCAGTTTCGGAAGATGGAGGCGGCTCAGTTAGTATGGGGACGCTAGGTGACCAATATCTCCTCCAAACAATTCTCGGCTTGGCGCATACTTTTGGAACGTGCCTTTTCGGGATGTTAATTGTGGGAAACTCGGACGATTGTTATGTGGGTCGAAAATATTTATCCCAGGTATGATCACTCTGGACACTATAACATAGTAAGTATAGAACTTTATGTATGGATCAGTGTGAACTGACGAAAATAAAAACTAACAATTGCTGGCATTTCCAGGCTGGTCTTCTAGGTTTGAGCTTCTCTTGTGCTTCCCCCATGGCTCTGGGGGGCTTCCGTGGACTGGCCTTGCTCGCCGTCTTAAGTGGAGCTCTCTCTGGTGGCCTCGGCTATTCGCTGAAGCTGTTAGTGTTTGAACGGCTGCGTGCAAGGCACTTCTCGAGAGCGTGGGGTTTTGTCCACTGGTCGATGAGCGCACCCATTCTGCTCATTCTGCCAATTACCCGTCAGTGTCAGGATTCACCGTAAATTTTGGTCAAGTTTATGTAGCATAGTTCATTAACTTGATTTAACTTTATGGTTAGTTCTCATCGAAAAACAAAGGTAGAATTAATCTCCTTATATATATAAAGAAAGAGAAAATGGAGCTATATAGGCCAAAATGTGTGCAAAAAGACAATCAGTGCTGCGTAAAAGAGAAAATAAACTAGTATACTCATTAAGGACTTTTCTATTATCTGGTCGGCCGAAATGAGCTCGGCACAATTTATTCACTTTCGATAAAATATCAACTGAGCTCGTTACTTAAGGCGGAATTAAATGGGCCTGAAATGGGCTGAAATAGGCCGCTAAGGATTTCGAGCGAAACAATGTGTTGTTCATCTTCGAAACGAGACGAAAATTTTTCCTCATACTGGAAAAGACTGTGATTATACTTGGACAAGTGAACGTTTTATAATCATTTGCTGGTAAGTTAGGCAGGTAAAATGTTATGATTTCTCTACCTCGCAATATGAAGCCTGCTTTGAAACGGTCCAAACACTGGCACAAATTGCGTATCGTTCGAGAAGTTACGATACCGTCTTGTAAAGCTAACTTAATTGGATCGAAGCCTGTATAGTTACAGTGATTATGCATTATTTTGGTATAAATAATATTACCATGGTGAACTCTGTCGTCACTAGTCACAATGCAGTGTTATACGTAGCTTATTATGAAGTAGTATTATTTTTAAAAAACGAAACCACATGTGACACGTTGTTGCAAATGCAGCTTGATCCATATATGCATTATTACTAAGTTGAATTTTGGTCTGAGGATTGATCTAGCTCGCTCAGTTCCCCTGCAGAATTAGCATTGACGATACTCTTGACTCCGTACGGACTGGAGACACAGTGACCATCCTATAGACATATTTCACTCGTGTCCATATGGCACCCAAAGCGATAATGTAATATTGTCTGATAATTTGCGTAAAGCACAGCTTGTTTCTGGTTTGCTTTTGCAAATAGATCTTTGGTACAAGCGGAAGTTTTGTAGAAGGACGAAGAACCCATTCTACAACAAAAGCTTGACGAAGTACAGATAGAATATTTGGATGTCCTACATAGGTCCATCTCTTGATATTGGCCTGCAAAGCTTAGTAACGCGAATTGCATTCAATTGTTGATCCGTGTGCATGTGCAAATTCTGAATACTTTATAGAAATTTAAAATGAACGTTAGCAATTATCAGTAAAGTGGAGCGTTATGCGTTTTCGAAATCCTTTAAACGCCGTCGTTTCACATATAACGTCCCAGCCATTTGGATTCTAAGTAGTTCGCTACCATCGTTCTAGTTTTCTATGCTCTAATGAAGTTCATGTGTATCGATATTAATGTTTACGAATAATAGCTTCACGAAGGCTCTGGATTAGTACCATTGGAACGTTAGTGTTAAATAAACTGGTAATTCGTTGTTAAACCCGGCCTTTCACGCTATACTCACAGCGAGTTTCGTTAGCCAACGTCAAATACTATATTGTCATTGCAGCTGAGACCGCTCAAAAGGCAATCTCAATCACACTCCCTTTCCACTTGTTCCTATCTGAATAGAATACCTTTCAGGATCGACGGCACCTTCAACCGGTGGCATGCTCGGAAGTACTTCCGGTAGCGGGGGTTCAGCTGGGTCAAGATTTGGCCCAGGCGGAGGTTTTTGGTGCACAGGCGATTTGCGGGTGCCGTTCTACGTCTCATCGGGATGTGCCCTGTTTGCCAGCGTTGTTTTGTTTGCACTGCCTGTTTCCCACAGGGCCGCGTGTCGAATTCTCTATGCCGATCCATTCGAACGGTAGGTAAGGGCAGACGACGTTTGACAAAGACGATGAACGTCACTTGAGCAACGGTGTGTACGTCTTTTGAATATAAACTCATGCAGGCTTTACAGCAATTTGTTTCTCATAGGACTTCTAGCAGACGTCATTTTCTAAAGGTTAGGAACAAAGGACGATCTGTAGCATGATGAAAATACGTCATATCAGCGCATCCGTATTACCGTGAAAAGCATCATGCCAACGGCAAGCGAACTATATGCAGGATTTAGTTGAGCGTTCTCTCAGGTCCACTTCGACTACTAAGCAAATCATGCAACTTCTGCTCTCTTCTTAACCAATTGACAATATTATGAGTGCGCAATGTCACAAGAAAGATGCCGCGGCCCAATAATAGGTCCAAATGTATTGTCAGCATTGGTTTGCTGCCTATTCATTCGCTTCTTTGTGCCTTAGCTTATTATCTATCTGATTACGGAGACGATCGATTCCGGTAAAGTGTACGTTGCTTTGCTACAATACACCACATCCATAAAAGGATCAAAGTACATTTTCCTTTCTGGACGCCAGATGTTTCGGACATGCTTAGTTCTTCACACGCGCACACACGGCATACAATGCACTGTAGTGATACTATTTCGACACTAGCCGCAGGCAATTGGCATATCATTCTTAAGGCACCAGTTTTTTTTCTTTCTATGCGATTTTCTGCCCTAGCAAGGCCTTAGGCGCAGTTCTTCTATGATTCAGCTGACACCTCACCCATATTCGGATTCTTGGACGTCCCGCTCTCTTATTCGCGACGTCGTTTTCTCCCTATGTCATCTGCTGACTCCCTTTGTTTCTTACAGTAACGGAAGCCTATCAAGCACCTGGCACACATGCAGTCAGTCTGGCAACAGCAGTTTCTGCAATAACTCTGCCTCGGCGGGAATTGTGGCCTCAAAAAGAAACAATGCTGGAGTTCTAGCGGGACCACTGCACGCTAACGGCAACTACTGTCCGATGTTGGCAGCAGGCAGAGTAGGGGGTTCGGCTTGCGTTTCCGCCGCTCTTGGTAACGGAAGCTCCTGTATGGGGTCGGCGTACAATGGAGGCTTCCGCTACAGCCCAGTCGGCGGGTCAACGGCATATCTAGGCGGGATCGACTGCGACAGCCGAGGTCAGTAGTAGCAAGTGAATAGTCCAATAGAGAGAAAGACGAAATAGAGGAAAACGAATGAATGAGAAAACGGAGAACAAAGCCTCAGGCCGAGGAAAAAGGTCGCGCATGTCAATGATGCTCCTTTGCAGATCCCTAGTGTGTGAATAACCCAACTGAATATACACATTCTATCTTATCAAGTCTATAAGTGATAGATTGCGGCTACCCTATCTACAGGGAACATATCCGCCAATACGTGACAATAGAAGAGTACTCACTTAGAGGACGACATCGCTTCACCGTCGATAAATAGTGTAAACACGATTAAAAAAGATGGGCACTTGACCTATAATAGTTGTCTGCGCGTGAATATGTGCGCACATCGGGCATTGCGTTTTCCTCTTACAGAATATCTGCACTTGTTGCCTCGTCGAAACACAAATTGAACTCAAAAGGGCATAAAACGCGCACTTTGCCCTTTCTAGGGGCGGTGCACGGTGGTATTACGCCGCGGCCCGGCTTCTGCGTAAAGAACGAAGCAGCCCTTTTAACTTTTCTATGGCACAGTTTGTTGCAGCTTTGCAAAATGCTGGAAAAGAGATTAGCAAAGAACTGGTCGACGTCAGGAGGAAACGGAGTGGGCCACAGGCCAACCACCCTTGTAATGCTACCGAAATCTTCTGTACAGAGAGCAATTTGGGTGAGGAGAATCGCTGGAGTAAAAACGATGCAGCAACTGTAGGAAATACTGCTGTCAAATAGTAGAGATGTAGGTAGAGTCCAAGCATCTTTCCATTACCGCACTAACCCATAGACGGTTTGATGTAATCAAGGGGGCACACATTCTTTTCCGTAATCTTACATTGACTGCTGGCAGTAAACGGCGTGCTCCTGTTTACAAATCAACACTGCAAAGAACGAATGGTTTTAACAGCAACGTTTTATACAATGTCTAAATGATTCCATCACGTCAACAGCTACGTCGCTTTGACGAACGGTTTCTGCGAGAAAAGCTATAGAGAACTTGTATTCTATAATTCCGTGAGCTAGGAGAAGGTGAAGCGGTTTCGTATGATTTATCTTATTTCCTCTAATGTGAAATTCGTGGTTATACGGAGCCCATTCCAAGCCTAGATTGGGTGGGGTTTGGCGGGAAGCTGAACGTTTTTTTTGTCACCCTTACTTTATTTTTGATCCCACAACTTGTACTTTTCGCCGTCTCATCGCATCGTAATACATTTTACCCTTGTGCTCACGTAAACATCCGTAACGGTTTAACCTTGACAATGATGACGGCGACCAACAACAACAGTCGATGAATGCGTGTCGTGCCGGGCTCAGTTGGACCGTCTGCAGCGCACGGTATCCTGGGCAACATCCGTGGATCTTCTCAACGCACAAATGAGCAACTTTGAAGATAACGATGATTTCAATGAAATCGGAAAGCGGCCCGAATTACTTACATGCATCTCGGAAGAAGGACTAGTAGAAATGGTGAGTGACTTTTTTTGGGCAATATTGCATTCAACCGTGTCAGTTTATATTTAACTAATTCATTTATTGAGGTTAACGTAAATATCAACAGTTAATTCACTTTGGTTTTCAGTAAAAAAAAAAAGACAGAAACACCAGATTCTTTTAAAGCGATATTCGTGTTATTGGCGTAATCTAAATGACTTATGTTCCCTTCTAAGTTTAAATTAATCAAAATGGTCAAAGCATGCAACTCTTATATATATGTGCATGTCTAGCGCATGGGAGAGCACTCCGTAGTGTCTAAGGTTGTCACGCTGGCAAGACAAAAAGCACAAGATTGTAATAAACACTGGCTGTAGAATGAGCATCGTCCCTAATAATCACCACAGATTATAAAAGTAGGCATAATGTGTTAGATGCTTGTATGCTAGAACCCGTTTTCGGATTTTTTTAATGTTTTTTTTTATGATCCATTTTTATATTTGTTCAACAGCATGGAGCTAAAATACGGCTAAGAATGTCTATATAACCAACTTGAGATGGCTCTTAGCATCTATTTTCAGTAAAAATTATTTCGATTGAATTCAATGCAAAACAACGTTTAGGCTTTTGGGCTTCTATTGCTCGATTTTAGCGTTCGGTACCCCCGCTAGGCATTGTTATATGAGACGGCTGGCCTCCAGCACGAAACGAAGCCTGCTTATGCCAGGATACGAACCTAGACCATAACGTGTGCATAAGATTAGCAGGCAAATACGTCATCCACCACACCACTACGACGACAAGTTACTGGAGCCAAATTTCTCCAGCCCTTCATAGTAGAATATCGCTGCATTTTTGCCCTAATGGCAATCGATAATGTACACTGTGTCACATTCTTTAGGTTGGAACATAAGTAATAGCTGTCTTTTAATCTAATAGTAGCGCAAAGTACGTAAAGCAGTTTTTTGCATCGATTTTTGCTATAAATGGTTTGACATTGTTTTGAACCGGGGTAGATTTTTCTTGCCTAGCGACTTTTTTTTTTCTGTGGAATGTAGCTAGGCGATATACAGTTCCCTGTTAATCCTCATATTATTCCCAAGCGTATCTTAACACATGAAAACTTTTCACTTCTATCAAACGTCAAACCTTTAGACTTGGGCAGAAAGTGAAATAGACTAGGCATCAAAAATCTACTTTCGCCGAGAATAGCCATCCTTGAAATGTAAATTCGTGGCCAATATCCATTCACCACACAAGATCTTCCTGTGGCCGAAGTATAATGAGCTTATTGATGAGAGTACCCTTAAGCGGTGCATAAAAGTAACTAAACAGAAGGGACGTGACAGGACGCGTTTGAAGAACTGCCATTACCCATGTTCTAGCCTTATAAGTTTACTATAGAATTATTTACAATACGTTTGGTGAGATAAGCTTGCAACATAACTGTCACAGTCACTACAGTGTGTCATGTTTACATAATACGGTACGTTGGGAAAAAAAAGCAAAAATAATGTTACAGAGTGAGTATGAAACCTTTGTTGAGCGGTGATATGGTATTCCTATATGTACATAGTTCTGTTTCATTTACCACAGCGACACCAGTTGTACATTATTGAAAGTAGTAACAATCGGCAAAGGTCGGAACATCGTAAACCTTTGTAGCCTCTACTGTGGCATAGTCAGCAGGTGTCCAAACAAGCCTGGTTACTTACATTTGGTCTCGTTCATGGCACCAACCGGTGTTGGCCAGCACTGCATCGGTGCGTAGGCCATGGTTAATGCATTGGGGTGCACTTGAGGGCGTTACTCATCAGCGTCTACCCCCTCCCTTTCCCGTTCTCATGTTCAACCTAGGTTTTCACAGGCAACAGCTCGTTTCCTCATGCTGCATGACCTGCTTAACCTTCTGTCGCCCAACTGAATATATGTGAACCCTAGATTCAACTATTGAACACTAAAAACTCATTGTTTATTCCACACCTCGTTTATTCATGCGCATTCATAATTAACACAAATCTTTACGTAAGTTTTAGGTACAGTAAAAAAGCAAGATAGAGCAGATGAAGATGAAAATCGAAAACGTTAATTTCACTAGATAATTATCTATGACTTTTTAAGGCTAGACCGTTAAAGCTTACTGCTTCACTTTAGCATGTCGGAATCCAAGGATTTTCTCCCCCAAATCAGGCTCACAGCCGTCGAGCCAATCAAACAATTTCGAAATCGATGACGAAAAGCTTCATATAATCTCGTTTAAATGCGGAACTTTGTTTTTGGGACCGAACTAACACGTTCACATGATTCTTTTGTTTTGTTTATTTACGTTTTGTACATTAGAGAATTTACCTTGAAGGATACAACTTTTCCATATTTCATCTTTAGAGCGTATCTTGTATAACTCCTACACCGTAAGCAGGTCATAATACTTGTAGGAAGAGATTTTTTTCTCTATATTTAGTATCCACATAAGCTGTTTTAAAAATGCGGGAAAATACAGAGACAACAATAGTTTTCTGTTATGGCGTTGTGGTACGAAACAATTGACAAGAGACATCAACGTGTTCCGCGCTTGCCAGTTCAATGCAATTTCATTAGTATAGTTGAAGAATGGCCAGTGCTATTATGTTATGTAGGTACGGGGCAAACATTTTCGTAGAAGAGATATTGATCTTTAGTGTGTAGACAAACGGTTCTTCAAACGGAACATCATATAATATAGTACTTGCGTAGGATTTCAAGCCTTATAGTTTAGTTTGAATAACATATGTTTCAATAAATGAAGCGCTAAAGATCAAGGCAGTACAGTGTGACCTAGATGCTTTTTGATAGGTCCAGACGGGCCAGATATCTTTCGAAAAAAAAATGCCTGTTTCAAATTGTCGTTCGTTATTCGAGGTATATTTGCTTTATTTATTGGGTTGAGCACCACATTTCAATTATCGTTCTATTTTGATTACCATTTACATTTGTTTGGCTTTCATACGTTCGTAAAACATATGCGATCTGTTTCTTTCTATATCATTATATACAACGACATTTCCATCTAAATTAACCCTTTTAGGTGGACCCGACGTTACTTTTGTCTGAGTGTTGCGAGTGTGAAATGACCGAAGACCCGACCGGATCACCGGACTCGCTGGTGAAAACGGGTGCCGCTTGCAGTGCCGGCGGAGGTTCAGGGGTAGGTTCCGCCAGCAGTTCCGGAGTTGGTGCAGGACCCCTCGACAGCAAACGAACGCCTCCTGGCACCTTTGGACACCTACACACGTGGCAGCCGGCGATGACGCCCATTGAAGAAGTCACTTCGACCGTTTAATAATAAAATGTATCCGGGGAGCAATAGTAGCAGTGGTCCTATTAGTAGGAAACATCTAGTCCTATGTCATGATAGCAACTATTATTAGTATGTATGAAATGAGATCTCGTCTGCATATGTGTTAGCTGTCGTTTGGACTAAGACGACTTGCGTTATTTACTTTCAAGCCAATGAAAACCTATTCAGACATAACGTAAACACATCCAGCTAACATCAAATGAAATTGTATGCATCGGAGGGTAATAGCGGAGCGAACTTTTCAATAGAACAAAGAATCGAACGAACAAACTCGAAAATAAAGGGCACTTCTCAGCAACGTCATTTTTCATACTCCAGTAATTGGTAACGAGCTTAGGCTCGGCCTATTCACGGCTCGTGGCCAACTTCAGACACTTGATTGAATATAGTTATCGTGTTCAACTCGTCGGCACACAATAAATAATTGAAATAAAAGGTTCCCAGGGAAAGTTTGGACCCCTGATTTTTCATACAAAACGGCGCAAAGCTAATTACTTCGGAATTAAACTTCGTTAAAGCGGCTGTGGTAAGTTAATTGAAGCTGACATACCGGTCCGGTTACAGGAGGCAATAATACAATAAATACACACATTTCGCGAGCTACCAACAGGACGGCAGAACCAGAAAAGAGCAATTTGGGAAGCAAAGCGATTCTGTTCCTTCGGGTGATTTTAATGGTACCGCCCTTTTAATGTGACAATACTTGATACTCTTCACAAACTTGCGAATGAGAGGAAAAATTGGTCTGCATGTAGTAACGTACTGTAATAATGTCTATTATCATAATTAGCCAGATTTCTAGCGGACCAATGGGGAACTGATACATCGATAAGCGCTCATAGACAAAACCATGACGCTTTCTGTATCCGCATGTGTACAAAGACTGAATAAATGAACGAGACGGCGTGCTTCATCGCAGAGACGTTCTATTGTCATCTTTATTTCGAATAGGCGTACACTACGAAGGGGAAAAAGATGCGATTGATTTCAAGCTTTAGATCCCAGTCAGACGGAGAGCGCGGATTTGCAGTTAGAGTTGTGGGCGTCGATGAGTCAAACAATAATCAGCTACTAATCATAATAATAGTAGAGAAAATATTTCGATAGGTTTATGGAATAGAGCACGCTCTCGTCAGAAAATTCACAGTAAAATACTACGAGGTAAGCGAGTTCAAGGCTGCAGCAGATACATACTCTATGCGTACAGGTTGTCAGGGCAAAATTGCCTCACTCTATTATGTAGATGATGAAATTTAGAGTTATCACATGTCGCTCTAATCCATTACAATACAGTGCATCACATTGTCCTAGATTCAATGCGAAGTCGACTTTCCCACGACAAAAGGAGGCCAACGCCTTAGACTTAATAAAGCCAAGCTTGCTAGTTAGATACTATTATATGACCTTAGTACGACAATGGAAAAGAATACTGCCACTATAAAGTATGGCAAAGACACCAGTAGAATAGCCGGTGTCCTTTTTTTCTATGCAGCATAACAACAACGACGACAACGAGGACGACGACGACGACGCCTAGAGTTGATTCCGAAAACGTAACCATCCTAATGGTCAATGATAACGGATGCATATTTTGTAGAGTTTCGACCTGTATAGCGATCGTTGATATAGGTTTCTGCTACTATCGGAGTTACCACGTGAAAGGCACGTGTGCAACGGGCCCAGGTTGAAGTTAAGGTGACTCGGGCCGATGCGGTAAAGGAAAGTGAGATTCGTGCTTATTTCCATAGTTGTTGATCGGACGTAACTGTTCTCTCAGGAGACTAAACGAACGGAACGTAATAAAGAAAGGGAAGATAGACAGCATGCCGTAAAAATGATGGATACAAGCGAACGATTAGGCCGCTTCAAATGAAAGCAATATAAGCATGACATGTGTTAGCAGGAAGCTGGCTAAAGTGACGAACACGAAGACAATAGTTCATCCGTAAATATGGTGGGAAAATGGTATTGATGATCTCAATTTCATAGTGGTCTTATTAAGCATTGCTTTCCGTTCCGGTAATTTCTCCTTGATTGGGTTCTATACGCTCTGCCCGAGTACATAAAACTCGACTGATGGCCTAACTTAGAACGGGTAGCTTTTCTGTGGGACTGTTTAGGTCGTATTATTGACAACTCATCTCGCCAACGAACGCTGTTTAGTTTACGTTAAATTATACTGGGATGAACATATTATAATGGCCGAAAGAGTTGCTCTCTTTATTTGTCCACATTATGTTTTTATGGGCGATAAGTGTGATGCGTAAAATGTGATATATTTACGAAAATTACAAAAAAATAATCTCAGTTAATTATTATCGGAATAAGGATGCAAGTGGCGAGAGACACGACGAACATAACTCTGATGATGTAAAATTTTAATAATTATATAATAAATAAATAATTATTTGTACATATACAAAGGGTTATTAAAACGAATATTATAAAATAAATGGTAAAGTAACGTGCGCATCTCTGTTTATATATTGATTTAGAATGCCATAATAAGAAATTCAATTGAAACAGTTAATTTAGGCTAAATAAAATGTTTAGTACAAAAGGAAGTAACTTCAATGTGCCCTGTGTGTTTTTTAGGCGTACTCCAAACGGCAATATAAATGTTGAAGCTTTTTATACGATCAAATGGTCATAGAAGAAGGTAATGTTGAAGCTAATCTAGCGGATCTTCATGAATCATAAACTTACGAAAAATTACTTACTGTATCAGATCGTATAATATTCGAGTGTCGAGTATCTAATAAAAATAGCAAATAAATCGTATGGTTAGACTAATGCTCTTCGGCAACAAAATTGCTGCAAAAGCGATAAAAAAGCCATATAGTAAGTTGATGAAGTTTTAAATAAATTTCTTATTAAAACATAATGCCGTAGTGACCTAAAACTTAGCTGTAGTGCTAGCACAGTCTGCCAAAATAGGTTTTTTGTGGTGGACTCGAGCGCGGGATCGCGTCAGCGGCCCTTTTCTTTGCTGTGAGCGAGGGTGTTCTCGTACAAACCAATAGCCATGGAATCTATTGGCAACACGTTATATAGCAGAGGACTCGATCGACATTTTAATAAAACTCATGTCAACGTCAGTCAACATGTCGGTGAGCAATCGTAACCTCATTGGTCGAAAGACGTAAGTATGGTTTAGATGATGCCAGTAAACCCCTGTTTTTCGAAAAAAAATCAGTTGAGCATCCCTCCGCTAGTTTGGCAGCGGATGTCGCTTCTGCGGCGACAAGGAACATCCGGTTCCGGTACGAATTACACCTATCTTCGTTATTAGTAGATGCTATTTTTCAAATCGTTTACATGACGATTTCTTACGACAAAAACCCTTGTCTAAATATATGTATACACAAAATAATTCTATTCACAGGTAAATATGGTATGCAATATTCGACTTCGCCGACTACACTGTAGAACACACGCAAATTTTGGATTTATAGCCAAAACATCTGTATCCCATAGATCGTAAAAAGAATCCTAAGAAAAATATTTTTAAGTGTATACCCAACAAAAATTAACTATCGAATATATTCTAAGAAAAACGACCACGAAAATTGTAAAACACACGCAGTGGTCTAACAGCTTTAGGAAGCACTCATTACTAACATCGTGCCTAGTTTTATATTGCCACCGATACGAATGCAGTCACGGGTCGAGAGCTACAGACAGAAATCAGCTGACCATTAATTTTTGACGTCTCGGAACTCTGTGCATCTGTACTTATCATTTTCATACAACTGGGTTCACTGTGAGCCCATTTCGCAATTGTAGTCCGCTGTACTCGTAGCCTTTGTTACGCCGCTTACTAGGTCCTCCCGCTGACTTTCGTCCATTCGTTCTGCTGCTTGCCTCGACGTTGTCGCAGGTTCACCGCCACGCGATAGTGGGAGATGTTCGTCTGTCCTTAGTACTCATTCTTTCTATTTTTGTATTGTGGCCGAATTTCTTCTGCGCGTTTTTTCGTTCCGAGATTTCGCAGCCCTCCTGTTCTATTCCATCCCTCAGCGAGCCAGATTCCCTGTATCTCCCTCTATCGTGTTTTCCCCCTTCTAATATTAACGGCGTGCGACTCTATCTCGCTTGTGCCGCTGTGGCCTTTGCTGCCGACGTCAATGTCCCCTTTTTCTGCCGACATCGGACAAGAAAGCAGAGCCGACCGTCTTGCGATGGCGAAACGATCGCAGCCTCCGTTAGGTCCACCGTTCGCTGCCCAGCTCTCGCCGCAAAGCTCTCGCCGAGTGTCTCGCAAACACTGTTATCTCCGACGAATAGCACAGCATTGCTGGTTAGTAGTTTGTTGACTGTTTCTTCGCGTATGGCCCGAGTGAACCATCGGCCAAGACCGAGTGAACCGGCAGTTCACTCGGTCTTGGCGTCGGTTCCCGATTCTGGCCCTGGTCGTTTTATACGTTGCGTCTCTGTCTGGACACTGAAAACAGACAGGTCATGAAAAAAAAGAGAACAATCTCTTTTAACCCTGTTTATGTTGCTTATTTTTTGCTCTCGCCGTTCCTATTTCTTGCGCAGTTTACCATCGTTCATTGTCTCTGCATGATCACCGGCTTGGCTCTGCATCCGTCAGGAGATCGTGGTTCTGGACAAAACAAAAGAATGAAGGGAGGCAAGCAGTTAGCTTTAGAATTAACAAAGGATAGCGGTTGCGGAATGACCAGAAGGCTGAGATGCCGTAATCACGCTACCAGGGGCACCAAACAACACGAGGATCAGCGAAGCTGGACAAGCTTCGATTGGGCTGACAACGGTTGCGGAGCAAGTTGCAGCACAACTTCAAGGTAAAAAATGTACGAAGATATATGAAGACACGGGGACCAGCGGATTCGCCTATTTTATTCCAGCAAGAAGTCTCTGGCGTCTCGATGGCTCGAAATGGACCCAGAACAGCGCCCTCTAGGACAACGTCATTTGACAACGACCCTGGTCCTTCGTTGCGGAGATGCCATTGCTTATTCTGACGATGCTTTTTCATAACGCGGCCATATTTGTTAGCGTACGATATACCTATACCTATTTCCGGCCAGTTCATACTGCCAGCTAGTATTTGATCAGGTAACGCCGTAGTTACTCACAAACAATACATTCCCAACTGTCATACCTAGTGCGCATGCTAGCAAGTATAAGATTTCGGTTCTGGTTCCGGCTTAAACTCACCCACGGTTTTAGAAACCGATTAGGTGAAATAAAACGTGTTACGCGAGATTTGACGCATAATGCTGATCCGAGAGTAGAATAGGTTAGCGAGTTAGGGTTAGTTACTTTCATCAATGTTCTTGAAGGCTTAATTGGCCACTTCTAACAGTAGTGTTAATGGACTGGTTACACGTAAGCAATCCGAAAGGTGGTTGGGCCTGCGTTCGAATCTCAAATTTGTTAAATAGGCAGGTCAATATAGACAAATTCGAAGTTATTCAAAACGACACGGTTTTAACACGGGGCTCACATAGAGCAGTTGCTTACACTCGTACGAGCTATCATTTCCTTTAATCAACTATAAGATCGATGATTGCATATTGTATGATACGCACGAATATTGCCTATATCTGGTCAGCTGATAGATCAATTTATTTTTTTGCTAGTAGCAATCGCTGGCAAAACGGTACGCACAAAGAGACGGGGATGGCGCGTTCAAGAGTACAACAGTGTTCCGGGAACAGCTTTCGTTTATAGTAATAGAATACTTTTTTATGAATAGCCTTGTGGCTCACTTGGATCCTCCATTAAACATGTACTATAATGAAATATAAGCTAATATGTTAAAAATAAGTTAATATATATATATATTAACATCAGCCTAAAAACTCTATGGAGATATATAGTCCTATAAGCTCTAGAAGATATACGGCCCAAGGGAGACGCGCTGTGTTATTACGTTGGTCGTTCTAACACAAACAGAATTAGCATGCAAATTTATCGATCAGAACGCTCACAGAGGACTACAAAGTATGCTTCGTTAAATACCTACCGCTTCGTCCCTAGCACTTGATTTAGTCGTTGACGGTCCTGACAACGCACCGACCAGCGTAAGTTCTAATACGAAAATGTTGGCTTATAAAACTTCATAGAAAAGCGTACATATACGTGCCTAACTTTATCCAAAAAATTGAAACCGAAAGGTTAGTGATGCTATTAGAGTAGATATGGCGATCTTACAAAGTACTCCACAATCAAGAAAAAAAAAATTGGGGAAATGATACATCACCTAGTAATCACTGAAGCATGTATTCTTTAACAATATCTTTTCCCGGTTACCGTTTTTAGTCTAAGTAATAATTTACTTTCTTGCATTCTAAACCCACCTTGATCGGGGCTTTGAATTAGACAGTTGTTCGCTAGATAAGGAATTGTGCCAGTCACGCGTATAGATAGTTGGCATCACGATCATTGGACACGAAAAAACTGTGCATGTTTCGCCGGGGGTAAGAGCATACCAACGTTATATGAACCAACGTGATGATCTTTGGTACGGTCACGCTACTCTCAGAATCCGGGAGTGGCATAGGGAACACGGCCCCATTCGTGGCCTAAAAGAATTTAAGGATGGAGTCTATTTGTCAACGAAACGGTTGAATGCCTCGCTGCACCTGGCATTTCCGCTGTCATCGTTCACCCGAAAAACCGATGGCCTGCCAAACAGAGGACCGCGCCTTGACCAATCCGAAAAGCCAAATATCTTTGCCATGTCTTTTTTTCCTGAATCATTCCTGTTCGCCTACCCTAGCTCCCGTTGCACGATTCTATACTACTGCTAGACATTTCCAATAGAATGATAAAGGATCACCGGCCACTGGCCATTGCAACTCACAAATGATCGCCACGTAGTTCTACTTGCAGGGTCATAGTCCAGCACGATCGCGTGGACCTTCTTTCGCTTTCTTTCTGATATGCCAGATCGATCTGCTGACTGAAAAAATAGGCTCAGGATATCGTTGCTTTGCTCAGACTGAGCTTTGGTTCGTAGAGGTCCTTAACTAATTGGTCGCTCGAAAAGCTATTCTAAGCTGCCCCATGCCCAGTCTTTCCGATGTCAAGCCACACTCTCACTGTAGTGGCGCACCCGGACGGCTGTCAGCCTATTTCGTACCTTTTGAGAAGAAAACATGTAAGGTGGAAGCGGCAGAGGGTCTCATGTCAACGCAAAATTGGCCAGCGGTAGGGCTCTTAGAGATCAGTAAACTGTTATGCTTCTTGTATTGGAACTGGCACTGCCTTAGTGCGTTCTGGCTACCACGCGATTATAAACGGACGGACGGACACTCTTCACAGCGGTAATGCTACTAGCGTATCGAACGCTAGTTCGAACGAGGAACTAGGGTCGACCGTTGTCACGCGGAGTTTCCCTACAATAACAACCGAATGGTTGGAAGATCACGGAACTCCACGCATCAAACGTTTGTCTAGTGGCACAATTTTCCAGGTGGTTAAGTAGCTACCAGGCAGCGCTTTGCCTTTGTCACCGTAACCCCCATCGTAACCCCGTCAAATGGTAGTACCTATGTAATATAGTCATGTTGTCTCATAAAGCTATACATGATTTCTTCTTGCCTTATCTGTTCGTATCTGGTGCTAGTTTACGTTACTTCGTCTATGCAACCGACCTTGACGTTTTCGCCATGGCGTAATAGAGTGACATATCAAACAGTGGCTAACCTGAACGTCATCCCTGTTGTGCCTTGTCCTACTGCTGTCCTCCAGTTATCCTTTCGTGTAGCTAACAGCTGTGTTTATACAGTTACCCATATGTAAAAGATGCTAGTTATCCGTATGATATCTACGACTGATGTATCTCTACTTGTTTTGTGTTGTGCAATATTGCGTAGCTTACAAGACGTTTCAGAAAGCATACATCAGAAGATCATATCGTATACAACCGAGGTACTACTAAAGATTTATCTGTAGGCGACGACATTAACCTAGCAGCGGTCGGATGGGACGAGAATTCGTGACTTGGTTTAAATTGCCCTCATCTTATTCGAACAGCTTTACCGCCTATATTTTGCTATGCTCGCAGTTAGTGAAGAAAGATATCGACACACTCTAGATTTACTAACAGATACGTCATTACAAATGTTAGTGTCGTTCATGGTAGCTCTTATTGACTATTTGTTCGATCCTTCGTCAATGATTAAAGCTCACTGAAAACTATATCTAGTGGAAAAAGACGTGTCGCTCTCGCTTAACGGTAGCACGTTACGTTGTATTTTACCACCGGCTAGATTCTGACACAAGTATTAATCAAGTAATCAACCGCAGTGGAAAAACATCTGACTGTAACAGAGAACATAGCAATAGAGCACGTACAGGGAGATAAGTCCGTTTCTGTTTGCTATTTCTGTCACCAAATACTCAAATCTGATATGAGATCGCCGTTGCTCTATGGATCTAGATCATAGCTGCCTATTTTACCATAGGGGATCTTAGGTATACACATACGAGCATAACATCGCCTTCCGTATTCACTAGCCGGCGTCCCTTATTCATAGAACATTTGAGCTTAGTAATACGCTGGTCCACTTCATTCATATGAAGAGAAAATTATAGAAATATATTTACACAACAGCAGCGGATTGTAAAAGGTCTGGAAGTGAGAAACAGCTGGCACGTGCATCTCTAGGTATCTTGATGCTTAAAATGTCATGATAATGGATAGCGTCAACTTCCTTACTTAATAGGAAAGTGATTATATTAATATCTTAACTTTATATGCTTTTGTTCTTATTCTATTTTCGGCTTTAGATATAATAATAGATAATAAATGACTGAAATGATGAATTGTGCAGTTCGTGACAAAATGCATTTTGTCGTCAAGCAAGCCCCATTGCATCCAATCTTTCAAATGTTGCTTTTCCTCTTCGAATAAAAACATTGCTAGGCTTAACCTGTGTTCACAAGAATCTAGCATGTAGTAGCTAGAAAATACTACATATATGGAGCTTAGATAACTACAAGTTATGCATTTCAATTCAGCGATGAAGGATCGACCGCCTTTTCTTTTTCATCGATATGCTACGTCAAACCATCTAAGCTATTCCAAATAGTTTAGGTATAGTAAACAACTTTTCAGCAAAGGCTCTTTTTAGGGCTCGAAGAAAAGATGATCTCTGTTCCGTTTGTGAAAATTAGCCATTATAAGTATTTTGCATTAAGAAGGGCTTCTCTATACTACTAGTCGGCTCATATTAAATAACTAGAGTAATGTCGAAGGCGAAACCTCATAAAAAAAAAAAGCGGCTTCTACTAGTAATTCACTCCGTGTTGACGTGTTCAATTCCTCGTAACCTTTCAAGATGAATTTGGCATTATTATTAGTAATAGAGGATTTTTCGAAGCGGTGTCTGATTAAGCGTGTGCAGCATAGGTCTTGAAGCAAATAGACTTAGACATCTTGCTAGCTCAATCTAAGTTACGTATGCTGTTCGAAGAACTCCATTTCAGCAGGCCACAAAAAGGTATCGATCTAACAACAATCCCTCATCGTTCATCCTATTTTGGGAATTATCGATAGTATTACGACGATTGAAACGGCAGCATGCCGCGTAAAATACATGGATCTTATGTCAGGCTAAATGTTAAGGTTATTTCATGCTAGCACAGGCTGCAGTAATGAATATTCTAACCGAAATAGAGACTGAGTTCCGCTCTGTTTCTGGCACGCAATTGACACGTTCAGAGTTCACGGTCATCTATGGTCACCAATGGAACGAGCCAAATCAGAACCACGTTGACATCATGCGTCTCCTATTGGAAGTCTTATGCGGCACCACGCTCAGAGTTCCTGCTAGCCCCTGAGTAATCAGACCTACAATTAGAGATGAAGTTATTTGTTGAGAGTGCCTATCTTCTTGTGAGTGCCTCGGCCATTTACCAAAAGGTTATTCATACCATCAAGCACAGTAAGACACAGTGTATAGCGAGTTACTTGCGGACGAAATACGTATGATTCGTAAAAATAATACAATATAGGCTTGAAAGCTCATTAGATCATATGAATCATTTGAACAAAAATACTTCAATTCCTTCTTGAGTAGTCTGCCGTAGAAGATTACGGTTCCAACTGTCGTTGAGCGTGCATTACAAACGCCTAGCAAAAGCGTTTTACTTTGATATTTTTGTCAATAGG
Organism: Varroa jacobsoni; assembly: GCF_002532875.2. Taxonomy (NCBI): domain Eukaryota; kingdom Metazoa; phylum Arthropoda; class Arachnida; order Mesostigmata; family Varroidae; genus Varroa; species Varroa jacobsoni. Next base: position 489,712 of record NW_019213693.1, read on the forward strand.
GAAACAATTCCCGTCCACCGAGGAGGAGGCGCGCTTCAATAACTTCCTTCAGTCTACCCTCGAAATCGAAGAGCGCAATGCCCGTTATTACCATGGTGAGGTTGGATACATGCTCGGTCATAACCAACTGTCTGATCTTAACCACAATGAGGTTAAACCTACGTTACTTGTTATGAAGACTATAGACGTGGAGAGTGGCAACGACACTAAACTTATCTCTTTGGGAGAAGTTCGTGTTCCTGATAGCGTCGACTGGAGGAAAAGCACATCGCTACCAGCGTCATGATAACGACAGTCTCAACTGCTTCCAATTGCGCCCCCTATGAAGATATGTTGACATTGTCGTGCACGTTTTGCAGCTATACAAGTTTTTATTCAGGTAATCACTTGCACCTGATTCAAGTGTTTTAAGTTGTAAAAAATTGTTCATTTAATTGGGCATCGGCCTAATTTACTGGTATGCGTTTTTTAGAACTAGGATGGTTGTTCGTCCTGCTATGCCTTGGCCGCCCTGGCCGCCATCGAGTCCGCTATTGCTAAGAAGACTGGCGACCTCCTTGACCTTTCTGAGCGGAAGATTATCGATTGCACTTTCAGAATTAGGAATTATTTTAATAACGGGTGCAAACGAGGAGCTGAGGCCATTGCCATTCACTACGTTAGTGGGTTTGGTATTCGTCTTGAAAGTCACTATAACTCCGCACACACTAAGACTCACCAAGAGTGTAGAAAAAGGGGTGGCAAACGAGTGAAGTATGGCTATATCCGCTCGAAGCACGAGCAGACTCTGGCCAAGACTCTCGTTGAATACGGACCCTTAACCGTTGCGCTCAGTGCCAACAAAAGAGATTTTCATTTTTGCAGTAAAGGTCTCCACGAAAGTCCCGAATGCGACGAAAAAGCTGATCACGTCATCTTGCTCATCGGCTATGGTACTGATAAAACCCATGATTACTGGCTTGTCAAGAATTCTTGGGGTACCGACTGGGGAATGAAAGGCTTTGGCAAAATTTATCAGTGCGGTATCGCGATAAAAAAAATCGTACGTAATTCACTTCTAAATAGAACAAAGTAAAATGCGGACGACGTTTTGATATAAAACGAACATAGTTATTATTATCGTACTTTTTTTGCATTCATTGTAATCGTACGTCGTCACATAGGAAATTATTTAAAAATAACGATTTCTCTCCGTTAGAGCTTACGTTATCATTAACGTAGACGAAGAGAATCAGTTAGAGAAAGCTACTGTGCAAATACTACCAGTCCGCTGATACTAATGTACTCCAGAATGTATATGATTAAGTAGTTTTTGAACTTTAAGAACTTACAAAGGTCGTCATAAAATGGCTGGATAACTTTACATTGGCCCATGTGTCGCATCATGGTTTACACATATGTTAATGCGACCATAGTTTCCCTAGAATAAACAACAGACAACTTCAATGGCATCAGCCCTATCAAAAAAAAACAAAGATTGGGTATCGATGCTATATCGTCATGTCTAAAGATTAGACACTTTAATGCCATTACATGGGAATCTGGTCTAATCTCGCTAGATTTAAAAAAAATCTTATATCCACCGTCCGTATGCTTCTTCTCAGAATCTAACGGATAATGAACAATTAACCAGATGATAGTTGAAAATATTAAAACGTGGTGTCAGGCAGAAAAGGATCTTGTGTTGTATTGAAGATAACCCGTCTGCTACCCTGATCTAATTTTCTGGCAGATGCTTTTTTATCGTTCAATTACCTTTTCCCTGCATTCTACCCTGTTGATCGCACCTCATTCCACCAGAGAAACGATCTACACTGATGTGTCAAGAGTCAAAAAGAGCCGAGAAATTAGATCGAATACGACTCTGCCGAAAAATGGTTTCTCGAAACAACCGGTCATTTCGAGCAGGAAACTGCATGGACTCTTCAGTCATCATAATAGCTTCCGCGCTAATGGTGAAAATTTTGCAACTACACGTCTTTTACAATAATGGAGTGACGACTACCCAACCACTATTAAGACGACTGTCCAAACGCTGGTGGCGTGCCATCACGACTGCGGTCTCTGCAGCGGCTCCAACAGTTTGGCTATATGCTGCTTCCCTGTACACTTTCCTGTTGCACTGCATTCGCGCGCATAGGAGTCTGCTTTAACGATTAACGGCAAATGTGGAGCGAAAGGCAAACCGGACGCTAGTAACGGCATCATTTCCTGACTTCAACTGGGTCCACAGCGCAATAAAACAGTAAAAGTGAGGTTTTCACTGGGTAAAAATCGCAGCAGCAGTAGTCCCACATAGAAAGTGTGAAGTGGAGACACTAACGACAGGCAAAAATGACACGCCTGAACCATTCCCAAAACAAATCCTGAAGGGAACTGCACGTCTGCTCTGTGGCATTTTGGGGCCCTGAACAAGAAGGAGGCATCTTAAGAGCTTCCATAATGGCAAGAAACCCATTTTCTTTCGCATGTACCCATTCTTCTGTAAGATAGCAGCTCCACTAAATTCGTCAGCCGCTAAGCTTTATACCCCGCTTTGGGGGGCGCCTGATGCATAGTACAGATTAGATGAGTTCAAAATAGCGACGCTCTGCTCATTTTAGTTAGTTCAGTATCTTAATATACTAGAATATTCCGGTCAGTTGAATGTCAAATAGTGACTTCATTTGAACAAACGCAAAACAACGCCTCGATGACGTCCGTATCACCAGTTTCGCAGGCGAAACACATCCTCGTTCATGCACACACGCTATGCAACTTCATGCAGCCTTGTAAAATATTCCGCTATTAGTCTGTAGCAAAAAAAATTATTCCCAATATCCTGTATCCACGCTACAGAAAGACGTATATGCCGATACGAAGTTCAAATAAGCCAGTCATAAACGTGAGAGTTGAAAGCATACGTTCAGGATGGGTTACCGCCTATTCTTTAGCAGTCCTTTTGATGAATACAAGCATGACAGTAACTAACAGCTATGCGTACATGCACAGTGTGCATATCGGCAGAAAGCTTATTTCTATAGAAAGCCTATTGAACATTGGCCAGAAATCAACGCTTACAATATTAAAAATCCGATGGACGACCCAACGAGACGACTGGCTGAATTCACCGACAGCAATCCTCATGTGTCAGTGGTACAAGCATTTTGAACAAAGAGGCCCTGTGCACAGGGTACTTCGACTGCTTTTTTTAACGATATTACACTATATAGTTTTATTTAGGACAGCTCTGTCCGCTTAAGATCCACTTTACTTATTGATGCGATGGCAGTGCTTAAGCGTCGAGAGCCATCGTCTTCTTGACTAGTAGGTAACACCGTGGGCCCTCAGGAAGCAGAAAAATAGGCCAAAGGATGCGAAAATATTGCTATATGAGTAATACCACAGTGATCATTGGTTATTGAGATGGAACGCGGTTTGCCCTTTTTTGATCACGTCTACACGATCACGAGTACAAAGATTGACCGTTGGTTTTACCTGAATTGCTACCTCTTTATGTATACCTACACAGACACGTGCAGTACATCTATATATAAACATAACTCGAAATATTAACGCGGAAATGCTTTCAGTTCTGCTAGATTGAGCAGCTTTTAGTATTTTACTTATTATTCACATAAATTTATATCTATTGTAAACAGGGCAGAACATTGGACCACATTGTAGATGCATGGCATATATGAGCCCATGTTACTATAAAATTCAGTTATATTCGTACTCAGGGGAAATAAAATTGCTTCTATGCAGAGATGTCTGTCTACAGATCAACAAGTAGCAGTTGCGTGCCCTATTAAACTGATTTTCATTATACGATAATATACAGATGTGCCAGCTCGATCTTGCGGGCGTTAAATGGTTCTGAACAGCATCTGAATCGACGCGGTCCGCTTCTTTGTCTTTTTTTCTTCATTATTGAACGTCTAGCATTTTTGTTAGCCTGCACGAAAGTATCACTGTCTAGTGGGGTTAGGATTTCTTTGCGCGTTATGAGTTTACCTTATCAGGATCATCTTTTTTCTCTACACTGTCAAATACGTGAGTAAGTTCAGCTTATGAGGCCAATAGATAAACATGCTGATATCAAAGTGCAGTGGGAAAAGGCATGATAATACTAATATTCCCTTACGAACTGGAAAACACATAATATGTACCGGTTCCAAATAAAAAGTTGACCGTCCTTAAATTCAGCGCAAACAATCACATAAATACATTAATACATCAGTCTAAACTTATATTGGAATGCTATATATCGACTAATCCTATACTTTATGGCTACATGGTAGATGCTCGGCAACTTACTGTACCTATAGAGCCGCATGGATGCAGATTTTATTATTACCATTGTTATCGGTCTTTCTTCATCGCTACATTTCGACTTGATGCATGTTGAAACAGTATCGGAAATGGCCGGTGAAACCGTCTTAAATATTGAGCCTAATATAGTTACTGGTGCGTTTTCTGCCGGACCACACACTGTGATGCTGGGCACCACGTAACGTTTCTGATGTACGAGCGCGCACTGGGCCAAGCTGAGCGAGAATGATTCAGATACATTGTGCCATCGTCGTTTGAATTCGGAGATCGATTTTGTTCAGTGTTTTCTGCAATCATTTTTGATTGCTGCAATTGTTTCTGATACAACAATTGCTACACACCCAATCGCCCTTCTTTGGCCACCTACCACCGCCTGAAATCCGGAGTTCTTCATTTACATGCTATCCCACTTCGGGACTTGGATTGTTTGTTTCGTTGCAGCAGCCGCCAAGTGGTAATGTGTGCTACCACGCTTGTGTGTGTTTGGGCAATGAGAGGAGCTGTAACCACTCGGTTTGTTTTGCCCCCAACTGATGCCAGCCACTTCCCGCGAGCTCCAAGTCGACTTTTTCTTCTATATTAGATAGGAACGTATTAGGGATCCAAGTCGACTTTTTTCCCAGTATTAGATAGAAACGTGTTAGAGACCCAAGCCGGCTAGACTTGCTGTGTCCTAGATTCGCCTTTCGCACCTCCTCTCTCTATTGCTGCTTCCCAGCCGGTGCATTAAAACTCTCGCCATCGCACCGCTATAAACCCGACACAACCGCTGTTGGTAGCACGAAAGTTTCCTCGTTCTTTATTTGCGTTTTCGCTCGATTTTTTGCTTTGGCTCCGCCAGTTCCTGTTAGTCCTGATGTCGTTGGGTTTTGAGCCTTGAAGTTTTGTCGGAAATTTAGCAGCGTTGGCCGCCAGAAGTCGTCACATCCCAGCCGGTATCCGAATTTGAAATTGACGCCGATAGGAAAATTTTGATTTATGGTGACGTCGTCCGAAAAAAGAAGCATGGGTGTTCTTGGCCTCGTGTCCCTTGCGCTAACCCTTTCAACACTCTTATTCCACCCTCCTCCCTGGCCACTATCGAAGAAAAGAGATGCGAAGCGCAGTTCGGCGAGAGAAGTAGAGAACCATCGAGTAAAGAAAGCCAGTCTGCCTGCCCAAGCTGGCAGGCCGTTGTAGTACGCGAATAACCTAAACTAGGCAGCAAATATCCTGTTGTAAATGGTCACTTCCTGCAGAAACGTCGCAATCCGGCGTCCTAACGCTTGATGCAAAATCACAAAAGACAAATAGCAGAAGTAAGGAACCGCTTAAGAGGGTTCAGGGGACGATAAGCGATGTGCACACGACTTAATCAGGGGGCTCCAGTAAATCGTCGAGTGTAGGGAGTTAACCAGACGACTAACTCTGAAGTTGTTCAGTAAGATTGAATAGTTGACGTTGTGGTTTTTCTTCCGGTTGCTGGAGCGCTGGGAGGACGGGAAATGGGCGAAGACAGTGTTGGCGTGTACGACCTCGATGACGCCTATCGAGTACTCGAAGGGCGGTAATAACAGTGATTATAACAGCGAAGACTATAACAATACGGCAAGTATTATCAAACTGTGCCAAAACTGGAATTATTTTATGCTTCAAGTACTCAAAAGAACAAGAAGGAAATTCTTGTCGAGTTCTTCGTATGTATCAGAATTAATTTCTATATGCAAAGCCACTTTCGATCAATAACCCCGCTTCGTTCTGCATACTTCGCAGAGGACGCCTGCTACCCATTCATTCAAACTACCATAAATTACTTGAAAGTTCACTATAATCAATTTCTAGTATTTTTCGGCACTTTTTCTAGTAACTACATTGCGTGTGCTATTTTTGTCATTGTTTAAGATCGCATGAGTGAAGCAATAATAATAATAATAGGCGAAATCGTTACAACATGTTCCCATTCTCTGCTGCTATGTCTATTTATTTCCTGCTTAGGGCGCTGCTGGAACGTTCGAACTCGTGGCTAGGATGGTACCTTTGGCTACGATGATCATGTTCCTTCAAAAAGAAGTAATGCTGGCCGAATGTCCGGTATCAATATCGCCGATATTCTGGCAACTGTTTCTAAGATGACGGTAGAACCCCTAAACGTATTTTCCAACAGATACGGATTTTCTGGCCTAGGGAATCATTTTCCTTTGATGAAACAATAGTCGAAAAAGCTGTGCTTGATGACACGATCCTACAAAGTTCTATACGCAAACTAAGATTAATCTGTAAAACAGTTGATCAACAGTTACTTACTATCTAGTACATAACAGAGTTATGGCATAGACACAACTTCCTAATGGATTGATAAGCCGTTGTAATTTTCAAGCAGAAAGATACCATTCAGATTCTGAGTGGTGGTTAACTCTAGATCTTACAGTCCTCATTTTTTGAAGTTGTTATTAGATAATAAATTTTCGACGATTCGCAGGGTTTCACCTACCTGCTTTCTCTGTACGGTATTGCCCCATAAGTTAAAAATAGGCGAATGATTATCAAACATGCTAGGCCATTTACTGCTCGATAACTTTCTCTATTCACCACTAATACACTTTGGTGTGTTTCCACCATTTTAGTTTAGAATGCCCAAGCGGCTGTGAGAACAAACCAGCATAAGCAGCTTGGTTACGATATTAGAACCTACCCTGTAACTTTTTAATAGTAATCGTGCGGCAGGCTATATTTATCTGTCTCGTAAATGTGTCACTTAACTATGCTAAATGAAAAATGCCAGCACGATTAAACTTCGGGCTGATGGCAGGCCAAACATACCAAAAACGATAGATTAAAAGGTCTAAAAATGCGAAACCTAGCAAAAGTTCCAAAAAGATTAGGAGTTTATTTGAACGTTTTTAGTAGCAGCTGATAATTTCCTCTCTAAAACGGCCATTCGTTTCCGTAACGATTATCCAGTTATATTAAAAATAACCTTTTTAAGCCATTTAAGTTTTTTTGAATTCTTTAAATTTAATCCCCATTTTGCAGGGGCTGCATAATAACTTCTTTATAGAGCATCGTTATTGTCTATAGTGCTCCAGCACTTGCATATAAGATCTTAATTTGAAGAACTGTACAGGCCAAAGGCGTACAAGTATTTCACTGACATTTTTTCTATGTCCCCCCCCCCAAATAGATCAGTTTTCGGGGAAGTCATTGCCATATTGTTTTTTTTTTTCTATGGAAACGGTTGTTTTTAGAGGTTTATCTGAGAAATATTGACTTACAGAGTTCTACTCCAACCTGCACATACAAGATCTTATTAGTATGATCTCAACATTAGCGAAAAGAAAATTTTAAGACATATGGTGTATTATTGGTAAAAAATAAAGCTATGCAATTGTGATCAGTGTGTGTGTGTGTGTGCGTGTGGCACCAATCACCAAATTAAAGCAAATTTGGCGCTAAACTAAAAAACGTGCAGGGATGTATAGAACATACATACAATGGTATAGATGAGATATCTATAAATAATCGTATGCATCCTCTTCATACACGTCGAACGAGCTAGCCGTGCAAAGGCGCTACTTGTGTAAGCTACTATAAACACCAGCTAGCAGATAATGTTTCTTTTCGTTTATGATTCCAGCAAATATATACCAATGATGACATTAAAAGATGACGTTGATGAAACTCATTGAAAATGTTATATCGTGATGCTTTTACGACACAAATCATCCTGATGTGTTTTGAGTTGACCCTCAGTTATCCTCCAAGGTGGCTTCTTCATCTACTTCACACTCCACACACGAAAAACTTCATTACCTCAAATCAACACGAATCTTGACACGCCCGCACTATAAAGTGTCTGGATGTTCTACGCTCTATGAAGCTAACTTCAAAAACTGGCCATTAAAGCTGAGCTTCAACCTTCGGGTTCGATTTCGCTTCAAATTAAAAGGAATAAAGCAATTCTGCCTTTTACCAACCTGATATAGAAAGCTGCGGTCTGACAAATGTAATCTTAAAAATAACATATATATTATGGCAGTCGAAATGCTTACACAACAATATTAATGACGAGGCCGCGTATAGTATATAACAGTAATAATAATATGTGTAATACTCAATAAAATTATAATTTTCGTAAAAATTAATATAAACTGAACTCAGATCACACCTCAGCTTGTTATTAAGGCTAAAGTATATTATAAAGTCCGGTAACGGTGATCCCATGTACACTAGATTTGTGGTGCAAAAGTATGTGGTTCGGAACAAAGAGTGTGCATATTCGTGTTCGAAGGACAAAAAAAGTTTATCTCATTACAAAACTGCAAATTGTTGCCTTAAAAGTAACCATTAAAATCATGATCGGTCGTAAAAAGTAATCCCAAAACTCCGCGAGTGTTTATCCTTCGAATCATTTTTTCGGGCTTGTCGGATTTGTCTAGAGCTCCTTTAACAACCTAATGAAGCGGGATGATAACCATATGCCATCATAATTATTTACCAACGTTGAAATTTGAATTACCAGCGGCTGCATGTTCGTACTGATCATAGCAACGCAGTTATAGAGCTACACGGTGTAGCCTTTTTTATATGTGAGACGTAAATTTGAGCCTTTGCTCTCCTGTAATGCGCTATACCAAATAATACACTGACAACTACCTGGTTATGAAAGTTATCGCGGTCAGGCTAGGAAATGGCTTTAAGTCATAGCAATTTCACTTATCCAGGGGCGGCATCGTGTGCTCCTGGGGCGAGCACAGGACGCCAGACGGCAAGCGTCGAGTGCGTAATCTTATCTAATTATTTTTGATGCGCCATTGCATAAAAGCGAATGCAAATAGGTACGAAACATCGACTGGTATTGTCCGACACTGTTTAACGCTATACATGCGATACCGCCAATGACACGCAGTAAGCCAGTTGAAACCGTTTTGTAGCCATACATTATCTACACACGGTTATTGCTTAAACTACTTATTACTATATTAAGTTACTATTAATTATTATTAATGGATTAAATTGCGAAGTATGTTAGGTACCAGTACAACATAGATCTAACTACCACGTTTCTTTATACAATCCTAACATTACGCACGCCTCTGACCACCCCTCTGACACAGGCCCTTATCCGTATTTCAGACTTAGCTACAATATATTTAGGTATAAATTTTTTATTCCGAATACAGGCAAAGGTAGTTTGAATCCGAGTATATATCTGGAGTGCGATTTCGAAACCAATGAAGCGAGTCCACAGTATCTATTTTCTCGTTTTTTTAACGAGAAAACCGTTAACGGCGAAAATGATTAAAACACGTAAGCTGGTTGACGCGAAGCACACTGCATCATTTCGATTTCTTTGTTTTTCTATCAGTCGACCGTTTTGCACCAGCAGACTCAGTGCAAGCTTCTGTTGGGTTTTCAGTAACTGATACGGTAAATAGCCATCGACATTTGTTGGTAGTCGGGGCGTTCATTTGGCTAGAGAAAACGATTCGTTTATAATTTACCGACACCCATCGAGCGTCGTATTATGTTTGCTCAGAACGCTATATGGCCTACGACAACCTTTATCTCTAGTTACCATTGACATACTTACAAGAGCTAAATTCGACGATGTGTGACAAAATTTGGGAGATGAATGAAACTAGTGTTTACAGACAGAGAATCATAAGGCTGAACGTACTGGCCGTAACGGAAATTTGGCGGCTCACTGAAAGTGAATGATGATGCTAGACGTTAGTGGTTTTTGTCATCATGTCTAATTAGTCGAAAGAAATGCGGTCTCACAAATCAGACAGGTCGCCTTTGATAATAGTGGTCGACTGATTGATTCAGTGAAATGAAAGACCAATAATTCCACACGTCTACGGTCAGAGTATCAAAGGTCAATAATGTTTTCGGGCTCCAGAAGTTAATAAGGTACGAGCTAGTCGAATTTTCGTCTAACAGATCTAGGAACGGGTAGCCTATATTTTATAGATTTATTTTACGGACAAAAAAAAGAAGAAGGAAAAAGATAAAATAAATTGCTACGAAGAATAAGAAGATGATAATTATAAAAGTAGTACTTTTAAAGCGAATAGCCCCTCCCGTTGCACATCTGCCGGTGAATCAACTAACATTGCCCAATTATAACTAATTCACTAAAAAAAAGCCCAAGTTTCGGCATTATAGTAGATAAATAATTATATATGTGAAAAAATTACGCCGAGTACCGTCATTAAGAATTGTTTCAGCGTATTTACATCCGATATCCGCTCTATATTACCACGCACATATAAATTAAGCAAACACGCTACTAATGCACCATCACAAAGCATCTCGGCAGCATAAATCTACGATTTAAGAAAAGAGTTGTTCTGACCGGCCACAAGTGCTCAACGGCAATATAATCGGCACGACCAGACCAGGTAACTTAAGTTTTTTGAGAGTTTCAAAGTGAGTAGTCGTTTTGTAACGATAGGGGTTATCACTTAACATATTGAATCTATATGTGTATACCTTTTCAAGAAAGTCGTGTGAACTCGGCCAATTACTAAATGCATAAGCTGCCGTAAGGGCCACTTGGGTGATCCTAGCCAGGTTGGTTTAGGCACACATGCACTTGAAAGCACAGTATAGTCTAACGTGTTTAAATTCGTTTTGGCTGAATGCATAGCCGGCACGCTCATTGCTATCGAACGCGACGTTTTCGCCAGCTTCGAGAAGCTTACAACAGTACAAGAATAGAGTTAATTACAACCTTCCTAGCTCTATTGACCAGAGGCTTCCTGTCGTACCATGCTAAACATAATGTTCGATATATCCTGTCAAAATAAAAGTGGCATGACTACGTTTTCAACTTACATGGCATTCCGTAAGGACGATAGCTTTGCATTGTTTGGTGCAGAGATCGTATGAACGCTGCGAAAATCCATGTGACAGTAACAGTAAGAGTGCCAGAACTGCACGAGCTAATTCTGCGATAGACATTTCGAAAATCGTCCAACTTACTTACACGTATTTATTAGATATATTCAAATATAGCTTCTCTTCCTGGTGTACATCAGTTGTCTACCCGCAGCGTACTATTCTTCGTATAGAGCTAATAGCGGCATATTATTATGTACATTTGATTAATCGCAATGCTACATTTTTTTCCAGAACGATATACAAGTCAACAATGTCTACGTTACACCATGCGCCTCAAACTATCTTCGTTATTGATTCCTGCAAATTAGATACCTTCATGATCCTCCTATTACTTTAGCATCAAGCGTTGTATTTAGCGTGTTAGTATGACCTCTCTTTGCCTTAAAGTATAGAACGCCTTTGAGCACATGTTTGATGTATTGCTTGGGTAAGCGTCCATCCGTCTGAACAGGTTTCCCCCAGAGAGTATATTGCACTATACACTGCGTTGGCCAAGACATCTTGAAGCAGCATCTGTGAGTTTCAAGTTGGAAGAGCCCCTTAGATGGCTTGACTATTTTAGACGCTGGGTCAGAATCAAGACACGGTTGGAGACTAAGCTTCCTCTGATTAAACGGTTCGAACCTTTATATCGTCCTCCTCGCGTACTTCGCAAAAAGGACCTAGGGATACGCTGTTCCTGCGAGTTTCGTTGTTCACTCCATCGAACCGGCAATGGAATTCGCAGGTTTCGCATTTAGCTTTGGCGCGTTCGACGTCAAGCTCATCGAGGATAAATGTGTAATGTCGTGTGCCAAGTGTGGGTTTACCAGACCTCGGATGTTCCAGTGCTAATGTGGACACAGCCGCTGCGAAGGGTGCGTGTATTCCTTTGGCAACCCAGTATCCACTCTGTAATCGGGTAACAAAAGCCATATTCTTCGAGTTATCCGAAAATGACCTATCAAAGTGACTGTGTAGCTGCCCACGATTTCCCATAGCGGAAAAACACGGAAAGATGAAGTCTCACTTAATTAGCTGTCGCACTTTTAGGAACAGCTGGCTTCGAGAAGTGCTACACTTCGACAACTTTCCGGATCGATGGGATGTGCTTCTGGTTTGCTGTAGGTAAGCACAGCGTTCGCGTGACGGCACTTGATGTACCCAGTCCACGGCCGCTTAGAAGCTGAGTTTCTGTTCTTGGCCTGGGTAACGATCTCGCCACAGTTCAACCACTATCAAAACTTAGCTCCCTAGGACAGATATGGTGCTCCAGTAGCCGGGTCGGCTTTGTGCTTTGGAGTAGCTGCGAGCATAGAAAAAAAACTCCCCATGTCATTTGGGTAACGGTTCAACTTGAGTAGAGCTTGCTGTTTATTCTCTTTAAGTATTCCTACAATAGAATGCTAAATTCATGTAAAAAAACACTATTTGAAGCCACCACAAACCTGTCCTAGGTGATAGGTTAACTTCTGAGCAAAAGAGGGTCATCTTTTGTACTTAGTGCCTATGTGTGGAGTGTACATATATATGATTAATAACGTTTACCTGCGCGTGCCGTAGCCTAAGAGTATGAACAATAATGGTGGTTACGTTAGACTATAGGAACTATCATTGCCATTATATGGCAAAACTGGCTCAAATATAATAGGAAAGAGGATGCAAAGCGAGTGGACCCTTTGCCTAAACCGGCTATTTCTTTTTTTATACATCCCATAATTGTAAGATTTTATGCAAATTTTAGATCGTTTTTGATTGCTTTGTTTGGTAAAAAGCGAATACTTATTAGGGAGGGAGTCCATTAAATAATGTTAACTATATACCGGACGATATGTTCTATAAATGAAAATACTTAATGTAAACTATGTACAGAAATATAGCTTATAAATCTAAACGCAAAATAAAGTATCAGGTCGACGTTTTGGCCTATTCTATATTTGGTCCTACTTTGGTCTATATCTAGATCGACAAAGTGCATATATCATGCAGAGTGCAATAAGATTCGAATGACGTTATTGAAAATAAATTTAAAACCGAAAAATACGCTTGATTATAAATCTTATAGGATTATAATCTTATAGACAGCAGTTTTACCCGAATAATTTCCTTATTTTGGGTGGTTCAGCAAAGGCTAATAACGCTACATAGAAATAACGGCAATCCGTTCGGACCTGCCATCGACATCAGTTGCCCTTCTATCTTTCAAAAAAGGTTGTTTTCTCTATTGAGTGTTGCGGGATTTGTCTCTAGGATAGACTTCATTAGACCGCGTACAAACCTCCATGATTACCCGCCGTTTGTCAATTGACGGTTCTAAAAAGTATAGTGGCTTCTAATCTCTCTATTCCCGAGTGTTTCCATCAATCTTCGACAGATTCTACCACCGTTCAGTGAGAACAGAGACTTAATGACTAATCGTTGATTTTTAGCACTCAGTCGTATTCTTTCAATAACAAAAATCAGTGTATCGCCGTAAATAGCCAAACTCTCTGTTCAAATATTTTCTTCACATTTCATACATACCCTAAAAATCAGGCAAACTTCTCGACTGGATAAACGACATTCGACCAACCTCTTTAGTTAACGCAGAATCGTTGGTGAAAATTCAATGGACAGCTGTAACTAGTGGCCTATATCTTAGCAACTCAGGCCATGAGTTGATTCTGCGACGAGTTAACTCAGCGTTTTACGGTCTTTCTAACTCCTTTTCCTGTCCGCCAAGTGCTGTTTGACGCGCGCGTTTTTGAGAAGAAATAGTAGTAACTTTAGCTGTCGGGAAAAGCTATTCAAAAATAACATTAGACACTTTTCAATTGAAACTTTCCCCAATAGCATCACTTGCTATTTCTCGGCATTTGAAAAATCAACGCTGCCGGAATGTCGACTCGTTTGCTGGTAATTTTATTGGCTATGAAAGTTATAATCAGATGCAAACGGACAATACTGGCCACTTTAGGCAAGATAGTTAAGTTCTTCAAAAATTTGTCACAATGCGTCCGTGAACAAAGATGTACACGTGCAAGTTCATGCTAGTAAAACTTGTTATGCTTGCCTCGTTTCATTAACATATTGGAACGGAACGATTTGCCACTTGACGTGTAAATACTGCTCCGTAAATTACGCAAAGCTATTGCCAAACGGCAGTCGACAATGCCTATCGGTCGCCGATGCGGTGGCCGACTAGACCAAAGGCGCGCAATGGATAGCCTCTTTTTATCAGGTTGGTAATCTTTGTCATATCTGTAATAGACGCTGAGTAACAGAAAGTTTTCTACAGTTTGGCTCCTGTTAACGCTTTAAACGCCGCCGACCTGGTAACAGGTTCGATCGTATTCGTATCGCACGGATAAAAAAAAAACTAAACTGTATGGGTAGTCATTATTTAAGCATTAGTACACGTTAAATTTTGCAAAGGTAAGTTTTTATTTAATAAATTTTCAGACATGTATTGGTTTTTATGCTGCTTGATTGAACTGTTTAAATTGTGTGTGATACACTGATGCTTGGACTTAACAATATAATACGTTTAATACATTTCAGACTATCCTATCCGCGGGACCACGTGGGTCGTCTCGAACGTATTAACGAGAAAAAATTCTGATTACCGATTTGAAAAGTCACACAGTAATCAATACGTCCGGTTCGTGCTAATGCGTGAATACATTGATGTGGCATCCGTAACTTGTGCTCGGAAGTTGATCTAAGTTGACTAGCAACTAAGTTGAACTTGAATTCGACTCCGAGTCCGGAGGACTAGTCTCAAGGGACCCTTGATAAATCTTGAAAGCGATGAATTGGAAGTGGATGTTCGGTTACGGCGACTATGAATGCATATGACAAATCCAACCACCTCGCAGTGGATGAAGCAGCATTTGACCTCGTTTGTCGTGGCCTTTCATCAAGATCAAATCAACCGCGTCCTTAATTTCACGCGTTAATGCTAGTGTAATATTAACAATTTTATTCAACTAAAAACGGGTGTGCATACGCATATACTGTTTAATACCACGTAAATTTTATACTAGAAGAGGTATCATTTTTTATAAAATATACTTCAATACAACCGTTATATGTGTAAGTTGATAAAATGTTTAACTTTTCGATGTAGTCGAGTATCGTGGCAGAAATCGAAAAGAAAGTCTTTTGTAGCTGGGTTAGATACCAGAACAACCGCTTAAGAAGCGACCATTTGATAGTAACATAACAAAAAATTGAAGCGTAGAGTACATCGTGTATTTGTAGTCGAAGTGCAGCTGAAGGTGTACTTATTAGCATAAACTCCGAGAAGCCAGAACAAATTTTGTAGACCCTATTCTAAAAACCCAATCCCTATATAGATCATATCACTAAAGCAGTCTTCCACATGTATTCCCACACAAAACATGTATTTCTTTCTTTAGAAATATAATCATCATCCACGAGCTTTGAGAAATACTACCTTTCAACAGTGTAATCTGCCTGACAGAAAGTGCCCATAACGCCGGTCAAAAGACGCGAACCACCTAGATAAGATCGTTGTTAGTCAGCTTAGAAAGATAACACATGCGAATGGCATCAATGTGAGGACCTCACAGACGTGTGACAAGTAAACAGAAATACAAAAACATCAAATACCAGTCAGCATAATTCGAAGAAACACGAACAGATTCTCTAGGACTATCGCATTATAGGACCTTCACGACGCTGAAGCCTTTTCCAGCGGCATATTAACCAAACACGGGAATGACTACTATCAAACTGACCCAATCACGACCCCAACAAAAGCTCCCGCCGTTACCTATTGGCGGTTCTTTGCATCCCTTATTTCGCATGCCTTTTTACTGGAAGCCATACATCGATCGGAAGCACAAGTGGTATCGCCGAATAGAGCGTAGATCTTATATAGCTTCCTCCATGTGCCGTATCTCGTTCCGTACGAGCCTTGTCCACTTCGTTCTGCTCTTCTTGGCATCAGAAGATCCACTGAAAAACAGCAGTTCGAGAATAAAACTCATCAAGATATCCATTACTATTGGTTTTGAAGCAGTAGATTTGTTCGCATAAATATGAAATCCTGGCCAGATACGACAATGTCATAGGTACGTGTAGCTGTGAGTTTGATTTTGGCTGTGGTCGAATTTTCCCCTATCCAAATAGTGAAGATATGCGATGAATTCGTATTTGGTTCTAGTAAATAATTTTTTGAATAAGCAGAGAAGGCACGATGTATGTTTTTCTGCCAGTAATGCATGAATAGTCAGCTGATTTTTGCAACGCCCATTGGTAGAAGAATAACTATGGGGAAAGAAGAAGAAAAGTACGCCTTCTTACATACGAGTGTATCTCCTTCGTCTGTTATACGCGTAGAAAATAAATCGGTGGTTCTTTTTCTTTGTTACGAAGCAAGCAGTCTGTATAGTAAAACGTTGGACGTTTAGTCAACCTGCCTTTCGGTCGCAATTGATGATTGAAAAGAGCCTACAGGCCCAACAGCTGCAAGATCGTACGTGAATAGATATTTAGCATCAATCTAACCATACGTTCGTTAGTCGATAATCTTATTTGGTTATATTTCACGTATGTGATCAAGACCGTTACTTGGTATTTTGTAAGTAATTTTGGAAGTGATAAAAGCTATTATTAATACCTCACAAGAACTGGCCCTGTAACTGTAAACGGCTAAAAACGAGATCAGTAAATTGAAGCTCAATTACTTGGCATCAAAAATTCAAGTTGTTTTTCAAAACAGTTACATAAAAACTTTTCGGTACGTTTCTATTTCCCAATAGCTAAGATTACTGTTTATTATTTATATTATTATCTTATGTTCGTAATTATTATATATAATATTATAATTACGAATCTCTGCACATTAATCAGCCGTTTCTTTGCGATCGAATTTTTAGCGCTTCCACACGCAGAGTGCTAAGAGGGAATCAGCTGGGAGTACCACGTCTTAGGTATGAGTCTAGGCGTAAGATGAAGGTCACTCTGACAAAGCACGATTCTTTCAGTCGATACCGTAATCGGCTCTTATCAACAAAGATATACCCATTGTCTACTCATGCTACGTAAGCCTCGATGCAACGCAAACAAGTTTACACAAACGTAACTTTTATTCCGCAAATATTGGCACATACATAATATAGGCGGGATGCCTCTTACTCTCCAAATCGTTGTCTCTGTACTAGCATACTTACGTACTGTTCCGTTGATTTATACCATGGCGGACATACGAATGACAACCAAGCCACGGCTATATTCCAACCCAAATAAAGGAGGTAGTTATTACCGTTGTTATTGGAGTATCCGTCTTTGTAGACCCGATTCAAACGTGTTCTAGTCAGCATTCAAAACGCGCCAGTACAAATCTATAGCCTAGAGAACGAATCGCGCAAAACATGTGTGTGTAAACAAGAACGCAAAATCGATAGCTTAACGCAATGATTTTGTTCTTTTTTAAACCTTTGTCAAATCTACAGTTTATCTTATTAAATTATTTACAGGAAGCTAGCATTAATTCGGTATAAATCAGGCCACGCTATTTTACCATACGAAATCTCCGTGACAATATCACTTCTCCGTCTCTAATCGATAATGTATGTGTGTGTATAATTCTATCGCACACTAGACACATTCCACTCTATCGCTTTGCCACAGGGGGCTTTACGAGTGGCTTAGCAAGGCCAGTCAACGGAGAGTTAGTAACCAGAAAACGTTTCGCAGTTAAGTAGTTTATAATCCGTCCTGATTGCAAATTTCGTTCGAAATTATAAAACATAAATTATGCAGATGGATGACGGCTCGGACTTTATAAGCCCACGGAAACTTGTTAAATCGACAAACACGGTTCATCGTAGAGCCTCGCAGTCAATCAAGTTGATAGTTACCGAGAGTCGATAGATAGTCTTTTTTCACTACCGTAACAGAAAGACAGAGGAACACGAAACGGTTGAGCAGAATCAAAATGAAGGTCAACGTATTCATGTTCATCTTTGTACTTATCGCGACTTTCGCAACCGGTAAATGTAGCTTCCTATCAATCGGACCCGAGTTATGTTTAGATTTGTTTGAAGCTGTAGTTCTTGAAATAGGGACAATAACTACTAACTGCAATAGGTGCTCGCTCACGTTGCAACTGTTTTACCCATTTTGTAGCGCCATAGCTCCGAGAACCCGATTAATACAATGTGTTGTAGGTGTATGTATTTACGCTGCTTTAGCGATTCGTTCTTTATCTCTCTTCTTTTTCTGCTTGCTTAGGTGCCTTGGCCATCAGTTGTCAGGCCCAACGACTCGGAAAACGTCCAGCCATCTGTCGTGTCAGGTATTGTCACAGTTTTTGCCCTGAATGCCTTAAGTTTTAATTAAGAGGGAGAAAAGTGCACAATAGCATGCCGAACTGATATTAGGACAAACTAACAATAAGCTATACATAATGTTCTAACATTCTACTTCCTCCACTCAACGCCATCCAGTAGTAATAAATATAAGATTGTGTTTTTTTTTTCCTGACTGTTTTCTAACACGCGTTCGTATTTGGCCATAGACATCCCTTAGAAAAGATCACCAATGAGTGTTTGTTGCAAAATTTATAGTAAGGTCTAAATTTTTTTTTTATAAAAATGTTAGTGTTGAATATTCTTGCAGCCGTAGTGTGATTTATTAGCGAATGAGGACCATCATGTAGGTAGTACTAAAAATATTAAGCTTCATTAAATTACCTTGTTAATCGAAAAACGAAAAATGACGTTAGACCCCGTAACTAATTATAAGACGGTTTATAGAGCGAATTAGCCAGATATCTCGTTTCTAGAATTGGAGAGTTTACGGCCTTAACCGACTTAAGTCAAGTCGACACTGGCCTAAAATGTTTTTTTTTTTTTGTTTCTAAAATGAAGCTAAAACTATGTAGAATGACAAAATACATGTAAAATATATTCCATTTCCAATAAATCCTATTAGCAACCTGGTAATTTGCGATGTTTAACACATTTTAAAAATGTACTTTCGTCATTTTAGATGCCCACCAGGATATCGTAGCGTGTTTTACGATTCGGGATGCCCCGCATCATATAAATGTTGCATTTAAATGCAAATACCGTTACAAAGGAATAGCGAACATACGGAAAACACGACGCGTCCGTTTTGACGATTGCTATATAAAGATGACGAAATATATATAAAAAAAACACTAAATAAATAAACAAACAAGCTCCTATATTCTGACTGTCTATTATTTGTTATCGAAATTTTATTTCTTATCCATCATGTGTTGAATTTTAATCATTTTATGCGATATGAGCGGCTACAGTTTCGTATAGGTTTAGTTATTTCAATCGGGTCTTAAATTTATGGCGTCTATATGTAAATTGCTAATTTACGGTCTTAGATGTCCCTAGGCTCATTTCATTCCACTTAAATTTTATAGCATAAAAACTTGTGTTATCATACTTCTTGTCATGAAGGATACCTAACCGCCTTTTTTTTTAGATAGATACAAATGAATACTAGGAGCTTATTAAAAAGACAACAAAAAACTTGGTTTCTATGAACAACTATATGCTTTATATCGGCTCGAAAATAATTGGGATCGGTCCTGGCCGTGGACAAGTGATCAGTACTCATCTATAACTAAAGGCACGCGATTAACGTCACACGCTCGAAAGGACTAAGTTATATGCTGAAGTTATTTAACATAAATCGAAATGTTATGGCTCGTTCAAGCATAATAAGATGTCGTGTCAGATCTTCTTAACAGCCTTCACCATCAAGCATTTCACTCGGTAGTGGTCGTCAACTTAAAAGTGCTTTTGGCTATTTTCAAAGCCTTGTTTTGAGCTATTAATAGAAAGAAGGCAAACATCTAAATATCTCCAATATAGGAACTTGTTGTTAGTCTAAAGGCAAACAACTAAACGATGTCATACACCGATGTTCTCGTTTGTTGATGCAATTTTTTTTTATTGTTTATTTGATTTTTATTTTGTTGAAACTGAAACGCTATGGTATTAGCTATGCTCTTACGAACTTTCCGAAGAATAGATTTATAATTTACATAGTGCTCGAATTGGTTCATCGTTCAACAGTTACTCGCTTCTAGACAAGCCTTACAAACCGTCGGCGATTTGTCTATAGATAAACCTAGCGTTGATCGAAATAGCTTTACCACGGAAGGTTTTGGCTATATCCAGGCCGCTAGCTGCAGTGTATTAAAAATGATTAGATAACAAATTAATATCGAAATTTATATTATTTTAGCTTAACACAATCCTTGGTCATACAAAACGGGAAACTGTGGTCATACTAATGTGGAGGAGATTATACTAACCAGTATGCAAATCCATCCTGCAGGTCCAGCGTAATGGCGATCGCATCAATCCATAGGTGTCGATCAGATATTAACGGAACGGCTAACGGAATGGGCTTACAGCCAGAAGCTTACGAAAATTGTTGATAGCCAAAATTGATAAAGGGTTTATGATGAATTTGTTCATAGACTTCCCTAATGGAGACGGGATGTTTTTCGGCCTTCTTCAAGGCAAATGTTCTTTGATTCTGTACTAAGAACAATGGAAATCGCATACATAGCTTATTAATGTTAGGTGCCGCGAACGACTAGGCCCGACAATTGCCCTGCTCTCACAAAGCTTATGGAAGCGTGGCCAGAAATTATGACTTGAGCCTACAATATACACGGGCATTTTCTGTTAGCACGGTACGATGGGTCCACGGTATAAATATTTTGGCGCTTCGGCGACCTCTGCAGCAGTTGTGTGCAACAAAAAATAAAGGGCGATTCGTATATTTTTTTAAAAAGAGATTTCAGAGCACGCTGAAATAAAGGCTAAATAATAACGCCCGTTGCGCCAAGCAAACAATCGAGTCGAAATGGACAGACGGTCTATTACAGCTAATTTTGGTAAACGCGCGAGACGCACACAATCCGTATCCTAAAACGCATCTCGATGAACCTCACGGCGGTTGTATTCAACGTAATGAAGATGACCCGAGTGGGTTATCTATGGAAGGAATCAGGAAGAGCCATGAGGAGAGAAGTGCTTAGATTAGATAGATTGCTCGAGGCATTAAACATCCGAACTTTATTCATCCGTCCTGACCCTGGCCGATAAGCCCGATCTTCGAAATTGACTTTCACTGCCGCGATAGCTTTACCTTACCAAATCTAACAAAAAGGGCTCATCTTTGCGAACGTCACGGTTTGTATGGTGGGACAGAAAGGCGCTCTACAATCGGCTTCTTCCTCATCAAAACCACTGTCACATAGCTTACCAGAGTAAACCGCATGTCAAGCGAGTTATGTGCGACTTGTTTTTGAGCAGCTGTAAAACGTAGCGCGCCAGGAGCGTTACCGAAAAAACTGAGCAGACAATGCAGAAAAACGCTCAACAACGAACGTTCGTTTGGGCAAAAGTATAGATAATTTATTTCTATGTAAATAAAAAATATTATTATTATTATTATTATCGTCATTGCTAAGTGTTTTTCTTCACGTTGCAACTCTTATGTCTTTGAGCTGAGCCTTTTTGTTGGGTCTACCAAGTCTCGGCTGTGTGTTCTTCATGATGGTATAACGCGCTGAAATGGCCGGAGGCCGTTTCCCTCCCACGAAATTCCCGATATCAACAACGAAGCTGAGACTGGAATTTTCCCAGCGGAAAACGCGTTTTTCAGCAAGTTCTTTAGTGATAGGGCTTGTAATTTTACCGATCAAATTTGCAGAGTAATAGGGGCACAAAGGAAATTCAGACGTTATTGCAAAAACTCATTTCGGTTTTTTGCTTACCTTATGTGTAAATATGTTGGTGTCTCTTTAGAGATAGAGCTTGTAAATGTGATCGTAATCACAACACTGTAGTGATGTATTTTCTCTCAAGCAGACCCAATATATGTATGAAACACAATGCGTTCTTTTCTAAATTTGAGCAAATAGTAGTTATTATCGAATGCGTTCGCGCCGAGCAAAGCATCAAAGAAACTAAACACTTCCTTTTTTTGGCCTTAAATCGATGGTCTACTTTATCGCCTCTGCAAAAGAGAAATGAAAGCCATTTTTTCTACACATAAAATTTTGCATCAACAACCGCTATGGAGTGAAAAATTCGTCACCGATTAAACGCCTCAAAATACGCTCTAGGGATACGTCTCTTCAAACTTTGTGCACCTTTTTACACATTTTAAAGTGTTTGACACTTTAGCTATGTAGCAATCGATTTAAATACTATGTGAGGTCTTTGCATAGTAGTTCACAACAATATTATAGAGGAATAGTTCACCGAGACTTCGGTCGGGCCCTTTTTGCGATAGCTTATTATGTAGAAGGACTCGAAGGTGGCGGAGGCTAATGCGATTCTCTGACTTCGCCCTATAGAGGTGCCGAAAAAACTTTTCATCAGACTAAAAGGCACAGGAAGCCTGACGCATCGCAGAAGCTCTGCCCAAACAGGACCATGTGGACCTTTTGAGTTTCGTTGAAAACGCAACGTTTGCTTGTTGCCTCGAATCATAGGTAAGTACCAAACGTTGAATCAACCGATAAAAGTGTCAATACCGTGATGCTAAATGTCCTAGAAAGTAATGTTTTAGAACGTCTCGCCTGGGCCGGTCCGACAAAAACCTGATACGACCAAGAGCAAACTCTCTTGTCGTCAAAAATTATCGGTGAAAACAGGCGGACGAACCAGTGTTAGTTAATAGTTCTCTTATGAAAGCTAGCATTGCTCGCAGTGCCTTGCAGGTTAGATAAGTCATGTTTATCACAACAAAGAAGCCCACCGGTAATCTTCCTGCTACTTAGTTAACGGGTAGACGTTGCTGTAGTAAATACCAATGAAATAGAGCCGCCTCGATCGACTGTACTTGTCCTTCGTGTTTTTCCATTCGTATGGTATCTCTTCGTCGTAAAGGTAATGTACTTCGCATACATTTTGCTCTAGAATTCGAAGGCTTGCATTGAATGCGGCGTTTGCGGTAAGGGAAACCGTAATAAACACAAGCTTATTTCCACTATCTGTGTTTATTTTGGCATTTCACTCTCAGCACTCAGTGCCGCACCTAACAGAAGCTCATTTTAGGAGGTTTTTAAGATATAATTGTTTAAACCGTGCGACGAAATTCGAATCCACATGGCGACGACCTTGTCGAAAAGGCTGCAGCGTCCTAGGTCTCGTCTACGAGAAACTTATCAAACGTTAGAATTTTTCCAACAATGAAGAAGCGGCTATTCAGACGTCAGCACGGTTTGAGTCTCGGGCACGGCTGGCGTAATTTGCCAGTGACCTGCACGAAGTCTAACTCTCTACCAAATGTGCTCCTCGGCAGAGCTTTTCTTAATCTTAAAGTGTTACCATCGAGACGAATTAAATCGATTGTATATTCCCACCCACAATCTTTAAGGCCGATATAATTAAAACAATATATATATA
>NW_019213694.1:0-4496 GCF_002532875.2 Varroa jacobsoni
ACGAAAAATGAAGATTTAGCAGTGGAACTCGTAGCGCGACAGCCATCGAGTAGTTTTTGAATGGCACTGCCGCCGCAGTTTTCGTGTGCGCTTCTCTGACGAATGTTTGCCGGATGTGTGTGTATCACTCTGTGTGTGCGTGTGTGTGTGTGTGTGTGTGTGTGTGTGTTGTGTGTGTGTGTGTGTGTGTGTGTGTGTGTGTGTGTGTGTGTGTGTGTGTGTGCGTTGTGTGTGTCTTAAGCAAGATATTATTCGAGAGAGAAGTTGGAATAACAAGGGAATATATAGCAATATATATAACAAAAGAAGAGGGTAAAGGAGTACCTACGTTGTTGCGGCCTCTGTAATTGCTCGCTCGTCATGAGCGACAGAGTCTCGTTGATGACAGCATCCGACCGGAGTGGTGGGTTACCGTCGGTACCGCGGCGCCCAGAAGCGCATGGCCAGGGTAAGCCCTCTTTTCCAAGGAGTTCACCAACCCGACGGGGGCAGCAGAGCAGACTGTCGTCGTCGTAGAATTCCCCATCCTCCTCCTGCACCCCGTCCTCTGCCGATCCCCACCGCCGGCAGTAGTAGGTAGATTGGTTGGCAGCAATTGACTTCAGCAGGCTTCGTTCGTCACAGGACAAGCGTCGGCGATAGCCGCACTAGCGGTAGCTCGAACGTGCTTCAATAACCGCCAGCGAAGCATCGTTTGCCTCGGCGAAGCGGGGCAGGGCGCCGAGTACAGCGGCGGAGCTCCGACCGACCGTGTAGTTCACCAGCTAAGCCACATAACAACGACAGAGGACAAACTCCTTGTTCGCTGTCATCACGTCAACGAGCGGCAGAAATGGCAAGCTGTGGCAGCATTTTGACAAAGCAGACTTTATCAAGTACTCCCATTTCAACAACCATTGCTCTCATTATTGACAGTTAGTGAGCAGTGTGTGTTGAGTTGCGTTGTGAACCGCGGCTGTCTGCTGTAGCTGTTGTGTCGGCCGATCGTCACGCTGAGTCTCCGAGATCTATGGCAGATTATGGAGATAATTTGACTGAAATGTCCACATCGTCCCATGAAGCGTAGCAAAATGATCCACCCCGGTGCTGCTCTTCCCGTCTACTTCACCTACTATACGCCATGTACATTATTGTACATTTGCTTAGACTATCACTATGAATTACTATAATTAACCACTGCAGACGCGCTGGCAAAAGCGTATAGACAGACACGGAAGAGCAAACGTGTTTAGAGGCGGTACAAAGGATAGATTTAAGGCGAGAACGAGTTCAGGGGGCGAATAACCGCTACTAAAAATAGGCAAAAAGGGCAACAAGCAGTCTTGTCCTGTTGATTATCGGTGTGAGTGCAATATCGCTATATACAATAACAAACAGCACGTCGATACGAAGACGATTGTAATCGCTTGCTTGAGGACACACCGTTTCCGAAGCACACGGAAGACCAACGAAAGGTGTCCATGCTTGTTAACATGGACAGACGTCAGCCAGATCCGACCGACTCCAAGTACTCAACTCGAGTACGGAAGCGATTTCAAACAAAAATTAATGATGAACCTGCCTTGTATGAATTACGCAGACACTTTGCAAAAAAAAATCATCTATTCATTTATTTATTATATCAAAAAAAATAATAATACTAGCGAAATAGATAGACCAGTTAAGCAATATATATATATATATATATAACCTTGGTATATCATAATGTCACGTATAATCAATCCCTGCATGCCATTGCTTTGCAGCCTGCACTCATTGATTCCCAATCACTGAACTATCCAATGAAGTTAGTAGGAAGTGCAACGTAGTAACGTAACAATACACAGATATGTGTACACCTCCTTGTTTAAACGTATTTCGTGCGCGTCATTTTCGTTTTGGTTCTTTGCGGCTGAAACGGGACTGACTCCGAATATGTGCGGTCTTTCTGTTGCCTGCGCGTCCTTTGCGTTTATTCATCGTACGTGAGGATACGCTGCGCAATCTACAAAATCTACCAACGCAAATACGGCCGTGTCTCAATCGTCTGACGACACCCTCAAGACACGTTCTCAGTAACACCTCGATCGAATCGACGTGCCTAGTGATCCTTCGCATTCAGTTATATAGACATTGTTAGTCTCTCTGACTTCGGCATGTTAGCTGCAACGAGGTCATCAATGATTTTATCAAACAGCAATTGAATTGGGTGGCGCCGCCGCCTCCATAGAGGGCCAAACAGGTTTGACTAAGTTCAGGGTTTTTAGATGCGGTGCTTCTAGGGTCTGCTTGTGCGTAGACATCGATCGATCGTTCATTAATCCGATCTCACCTGCCATTGTTGTTTTCCCTTTCATGTTTCTAGTAATAACACGATTACGGTAGCTACAATTACGGTTACGATATTGTTACAGTCAAGTGTCAATGGCGAAGAAAAAAACTCGTTGATCTAGATGAAGCTTGGCACGTTTTAGTTACAGTTACTCTTTTGCGTCGTCTTGTTGTTGTTGTTGTAGTAGTAGCCTATTGATCCTATCACAGAAGGCCGAGTTTAGCGTTTAAGGGTAATAACGTATTTCAGTTCTGGTACGGCTCCGACTGAATGGCCGCGTCGAGTAAATTTTTCGTCTATTTTTGAATGTGTACAAAATTATAGGAGAACAATAGACAATGGTAACGCAGTAGACTTTTGTATCCCGTGAAGAAGCGCCGCATATGATTGACTATAGTTTTCAAGTGGGGCACCTTTATCCCGACAGAAGTGGATAGGCTTGCCTTGAATGAAGATCTTTTTGTTAAGTTTTAATGTATGCGCTGGATCACCAGAGAACAGTTGAAGAGTGAATGTAGGCTCTCCATTGGGACGCGTACCGGCAGGCATTTACCTAGTCATCAATTAACCAATATCATAATGATGATCAGAAAATAGAATTCATTATGTTTATTTTTTATTCATGCATTATAGAAAGCCTAACAATTCATTCATGTTTTCATAACTATAATGATATTGTATAATGATTATAGTTATGATTTGCAATTGCTTTTCTACAATCACACCTGGTCTCCTACAACAACGGCGCTAAATATATATATATATATATATTGTATATATATATATATATATATGAAAGCGCAAACACACATAAATAATAACAATATTACGGGGTTCACGTATTAACTGACAGTTAAACTGTTAGACAACATGGTGTTACGCTAGAGTCTCGTAAAGCACCAATTCGACTGGTTTAAATAAAATCGAACCATATTCTGGGGGCCAACATTGAACGAATTTAGCCTCGATAAGACGGAACATGTCTACGTGAACTTATCTACTACTTGTATTCGTTAGATACGCTACGATTACGGTGCAGTCTGGTAAAAATATCAGAATCGCCTGAGACGCCGGGAGCAATACAGGGTGGCTATCGGACGCGTCGTTGGTAATACATGGCGCGTCAGTCTTTGTTGCCGCTGCTAACGCCATAAAGGGCAACTGTCGAACACGGCGAACATTTCTCACGATTGGAGTTAGGTTGCAGGTCAGATTAGGATAGCTGAGGAGAAGGTATCGGGGTGATCGACTCTGTTAAGGGCACGACCATACGAGACGAAGGTGCAATATGTCTTGCATGACCATGTTACGATCGTTGTCTTCATAACAATGCCAATTCTAAACCTAATCTATACCGGTATCTAGTAACAGTGTAAATATTGTACCCCCTCACGCGCATCTGTCGCATAGGGGAAATTGGCGATCTATTCTTGATGCGAAACCAGGATTCTTGATTTGAGGTCAGACCAAACGCATCGAATTCGGTGTTCGCCGCTGTTCCTTGCCCAACTTTCTAAAGCTAGAAGACAATAGGCGACCTGATAGGCGACAAGTAGTCTTTGTTTTGTCAATATAGTCAGAGTGCAATAGCACGAGCACGTATCCTTAAGTCAAAAGCAAGACCAGTCAAGTCAAGTAAACAGTAAAACAAATTTTCATCAACCTGCAGAGTATACACACTATATAGAAATATCTGCGCAGAAAAGTGCGTGTCTGTTAAGCGTTCAGCAGGCCGCTGAGAACCTACGTCGTACAATAATATTGTCGCAATAACATTATGACACGTGGCGGACGTTTTTAGCGCGTTCGCTGTCTGTGAATGAATAAGTGGCATTGTGTGGCCTGTACAAACAGGCATCTCTTGTAATTTGCTGATCGTCTACGAAAGATCGGGGGTGTCATCGATACTATGCCACCATACGCCCCCCACCCTCGCAACTGAACTAAGAGCGTGTCGAAAAGAAAAGGATGAGCTTTTTCATTTTCATATAATAATAATAATAATAATGACGATGATAATTTTTTTGTGCAAATAGACACGGCAATCATACGAGTGGGGTCTGCCTGTATATCGTCGTTGGCCGGGGCTATTCATGCTCGTAAATATGTGCTTGATCCCCAGTTAATTGAGCAAAGGCACTATAACGCAATACGACAAAACAAGAACATATATATGCAATTAATA